>NW_010972664.1:89007-120944 GCF_000737465.1 Haliaeetus leucocephalus
CTTGTGATTAAATAGAGACAAATCTTTTAGAAAGAACATAGGTCTTGATTTGAAGGTCTCAGTGAAATATATGAGCTTATTCTTGGCTAGATGATCTGATATTATTTTTCTCTCCTTGATTACCTAAAATGCACTTGGTAGCTTGATAAGAGTTGCTGTTGTCTTGTGGTTATTTAAATCTTAGTAACAGACCAAATATTCAAATTGTGCAAATATTTTTACAGCAAAATTCATTTCTTCATGCATGTATGTAGTTAGGAGAAGCAAGCTAGAACCAAATAGGTGATGTTAGATTCTACTTTAAACGGCTATTACTCTAGGTAATTTTTCTCAGTCTTCACTCATTTTTAATAAGCAAGCTTAGCTAAAATTGTCACCATTGTCCCACTGCTCACAGGGTGAAAGAATTGAAAGTAAAAGATCACTTCAGGAAGAACCTTGCTCCTTTCCTCCACCTCTGTCTGCCTTTTCAGATTAGCAGAACAGACCGATGCTTTTGGTTCCACAAGTATGGGACAGACCCAGCTAATGTTTTCTCACTGCCCTAGCCTCAAGGCTACTGGCTACTCTGAGGTAAGCTCCCTCCTCTCCTGGTAAAGCTATGCTAGCTTTGAAAAAGCTTTTCCAGCTAAGCTTAGTACATTTTCAAGAAAGTTTGTACTTTCTTTTTTACAAATCAGTTCTTTCCACTAAAAAACTCCCAAACAACCCCCCCAAACAAACTCCACAACAAAAAAACCCAACAAACAAACAAACAAAAAAACCCAAAACCAAAAAACAAGACCCTTTTGGTTTTTTTCCGCCCTGCTCTGCTGCAGAGCCAGTAGCTGAAGCCCCAGTGGTATCTATCCTGTAGTTTTTGTTCCCATTCAGCAGCAGTTCTCTGCTTTGTACACCTTCTCAGCTCATTCTCTCACCAATTTGGCCAATGCTAAGCTGCTGTTTAGCTCACTGACTCATTTCATTTATGGAGCATTTTTCAGTTTATTTCCCTGTCAACACTCTGTGCAGGTGGCATTAGTTCTCCTCATGCTCCCTTCTCATTCAGACCCATATCCTCTTTTGGACACTTACTCAGTGCCTTCACTAGTTACCTGCTCCATATCCTCTACTTTCCTTCCTTCTTGTGAGCTATGAAAGCTAGGATCTCTTTTCTGTCATTAACTATTATTCTTTCCCAATACATTATCAGGTGTGTATTGCTTTTATATTCATGGGGATACCATTTTGCCTATAACCGTGTTGCCCATGATGTCAGACCAGATTACATCCATGCACTCTTCTCCACTTACTGGTTTCACAACCAATTCATTTATACCTCATGCTAACTTCAAATTTGCCTCTCTTAGCCTCCCTGTTAACATCTCCACAAATATGGAGTAATTTGCTCTATCTTCTCGAGCTGTGCACCAGTTCTTTCTGCAAAACTTACATCTTTTAACATTTCACCTGTAAACACTCCCTTCTCTGGCAGCCTCTTCTCATCTGCTGTTAAATCTCTCTTCTCCATTGTCTGTTGTACTGTTATGCTTCTTTCATATTTTAGCTCTACAAGAAGCATTCTTCTCTCATTCTGTATAAAGAATCATTCAGAGTAGCTTCTTTTAAGACACGTTTAAACTCTGTGCCATATATAAATATGTATATATGTATATTAATTCTTTTGGACTAGTAAGTCTACAGAAGATACAAATTCTACAGATATTAGATCAACTTCATATATCCAGGACATAATCAACACATTTTTTCATTCCATCTGTCGTGGTTTCATTCCATCAGCGAGCAACTAAGCACCATGCAGCCGCTCACTCACTACCCCCCCATCCAGTGGAATGGGGGAGATAACTGGGAAAAGAAGTAAAACTCGTGGGTTGAGATAAGAATGGTTTAATAATAGAACAGAAAAGAAGAAACTAATAATGATAATGATAACACTAATAAAATGACAACAGTAGTAATAAAAGGATTGAAATGTACAAATGATGTGCAGGGCAATTGCTCACCACCCGCCGACCGACACCCAGCCAGTCCCCGAGCGGCGAATCCCTGCCCCCCACCTCCCAGTTTCTAAACTAGACGGGACGTCACATGGTATGGAATACACTGTTGGCCAGTTTGGGTCAGGTGCCCTGGCTGGGCATGAGAAGCTGAAAAATCCTTGACTATAGTCTAAACACTACTGAGCAACAACTGAAAACATCAGTGTTATCAACATTCTTCGCATACTGAACTCAAAACATAGCACTGTACCAGCTACTAGGAAGACAGTTAACTCTATCCCAGCTGAAACCAGGACACCATCTAACAAGATGATCACCCTGTATGGAAGCACATAGAAATACCGTTAATTAGTACAAAAATATTTTGCTGCTGTCTAATATAACTAACCTTTCTCCTTTCTGTAAAATAAATGGCCTTTCTGGTGTTGATTAGAATGATCATTAGTGTACTGTGTTCCATTAAGTAAAAGATTGATTTTGTTTAATCTCATTTTAACAGAAATATCTTTAAAGTGAGAATTTAGGATGGGTTTTGGTTTGGGGTTTTTTGCACTGATCCAGTACAGCATGACTCATGTAAATATTCAGTGCATTTAAATATAATGGGCAGCTACATTAAAAATAGGCTCATAGTTCATGGAATAGGAAATTAATCAATCATCTCTGTAAAAATATGTATTTTGGTGTTATTCTGGAGAAGGCCTGGATGGAATCCCTTTTCATGGTTTGAAAGTCCCCTAGCACTATTTTTGGTTATTCACTTATTGTATCTGGGTTTGCATCATAAAGCACTGTTCTTTCACGGACTAAGCTTTTTGTGCTCTGGTACTAGGACACCAAGCAAATAATTTTAAACCAGAAATATCTAGTCTGAAAAGTTGGCACCGGGTTGAATACAGCTGATGTTTTTTGTAAAATGGGACAGCAATATAAGATATATTATTGTCATCTACTGCTTCCCACTATCTCTTCTAGTTCATTCTGGTGTAAAAGCCAATGCCTCAGTTCTTACTACATGTAGTTTAAACTTACCTGTTGGACTTTCAAGCTCCTGAACAGAGAAGCAGTTTCTCAAAGGGCCTCACACCAACAGCAGTATAGCTAGGATAATTGACTCTCCTCTGCAACGGATGACTTTTTGTGCAAACATTTCTTGCTTTGCTCCAACCATGGTGTAAAGCAACTTGTTTAACCCTCCTGCTTCTGCCCTATTACACTGAGGAGACGAAGGGAGAAGACACTGTTTCCTGTGGGGACAATACGATGAGAGATGGGCAGATGCATGGGAGTGATAGCACTGAAAGGAATTTGAATGTGAAGACAAGAAACAAGAAAGATGCAGCTAAAAAGGGAAGCTAATAAAATGGAGTGGGTTCACAATGGTATGGATGGAAAGTTAACTTAGAAACTGATGTGAATCGAGGAATGATGTGGTTACAAAATAACTAGGAATTAAATTTGATACAGGAAGTGATAATAAATTGGGAGAGTTGGAAAAAAAAAGATCTCAAATGTTAATGGAAAAAAAGCAGTATGATTAATACATAATTTAGATGGCAGACATCGGATAAGACAAAGGACTTGAACAGCAGCTTTTGATTCTGGACTAGAAATGTGATGTGGAAACTGGTGCTGACACCAACCATGTGCAGTGAGCAAACATGTGCTCAAACAGGACAAGTTTTGATAATGTTACACTGACAAATTTCACATGGGAGACTAAGAAGTTATTAAGGTCCTCTTTGCAGGCTTGCAAGCTCTCATGTACTTTGCCAGAATAGGCCTTTATGTTAGGTCTTAACAGAAGACTGATTTACAATGGAAACATCCTCGCTGTTGCCTCTTATGTTAGCAAATGTTTCTTGAGCTTTCCAGTAACACTGTTTAACTAAATTTCCTAAATCTAATTGCTAGCTTGATGTAGTATTTCCTCTGGTGACTTGAAAAATGAATTGTTTCTTATAATGAATGTTATTGTTTTTTTTCTTGTATATAGTAATAGTTATTTAATTGTATTGTATCTTTCATTTGAAAATAAGTACATTAAAAAATGAATAACAAAAATAAAACTCTAAGAATGGTGTATAAGAATAGAAGTTATTGATGATGATGATGATGATGATGATAGTGCTTGTGAGACTATAACACTTGTACCATTTGGGTACAATTTAAAAAACGTATTCCCAGAATGAGCATAAGATGATAGATTTTCTCAGTTAAGTGTCTGTCTCAGTTTTGTGTCTGAAAAAAATAACCTTTCATTTCAAGGATACTGTAAAAATAGAATGTGAAGCTAAAATACATCGTTCTTTGAAAGAAACTAGTCTTTATTCTCTGTTTTTGGTTTGGTGGTTGTTTTTGGTTTGTTTTTTGGTTTTTTTTTTTTCCCCAGCATTGCAATTTCATATACCTTTAAATTTAGTATTGGAAAATCTAAATGAAACACTATAGTATTCATAATACTGAAAACAAAAGTAGAATGAGCATATCCCAGATCTGAGTTGTCTGAACTAACTTTTGCACCTGTCAAGCCTACAATGAAGCAAGCAAAAGCAAACAAAAATAGCCATAAAAAATTGCTTGCTTAGGGAAGCTCTGTGGAGTACTGCAGGTAGCGTTTCTGCCACAGAACTAAATATTTTCATGTCACCACGGCTCTGAGTAACTTCGTGTTATCTTTTAGAAAAGAATTTGAAGTATATTTCTACCATCTTCAAATACAAACTTTTGTAAAGTTATTTGGAATTTGTTTTTTCTAAATTTATTATGCTTCTGTTCTTGTGCTGCTGATAAAATCCATTTTGCTATGTTTTCTTCTGCTGCTGACGTAAAGCCTAAGCTTTTACCACCTCCTTTCTTGACCCACAATTACACAAGGCCATCATGTTTCTGTTTAGAGCCATATAACTTTGATGGCATTGATTTCAAAGCATATCCTTAAAACAAAGAATGAACTTAAGCCATATTCTGATTAGGGTTGGTTGATAAATTCAGCTTTGGGGTAGTTATCCTCTGCCAGATCGGTGACCATCTAAGTTAGTCATTCCCTATAAGTTAATTGTCTTTTTCTCTTTATTCTTCATTTTTCAGTCACCAAATCTCCACCTTTCTGGATTGTGCCTTGTGATTGTATTTTTGATTTTGTAACTTATGTGAAAGTTTTACTTTCAGTATTATTTTTTAAAGTTCACTGCATTTCAGTTTACAGACCACCCAGAAAAAAAGCAGGCATAGGAATAATATACTGCAGCAAAATGTTTTTGCCTGCTCTGAAAAAAACACAACCAAGTTTTAGATGTAATTCTTTAGTGGTATTTTTAGATGTATGTATAAGGATAACATATATCTTTCATACCTTATGAATGCTGCACGTATTGTAAATTTTACAGTGTGAACAATACTAAGAACGTACAAGATCTTATGGAAATTTGCATAATTTGCACCTGTTTGTCAAAATATCTGTGTGTTCTTGTATGATCTGGGAGGATTAAAGGAATTCTTTTCTATTTGGACAATCTCAAGCAAGTATGTACTGTTCTGCAAAACATCTGAAACAGGCAATTTTGAATATTTAAAGTCACTGCAGTCATGATGCTGTCTTACTTCTTTCTGGCTATGAAATTAGTTTTTAAGTATTGCTTAAAAAAAATGAGAAATTAATAGTTTTAAAAGTTTTGACTGAAGTCAGAGCGATGATGTGAGAAGGGATCTTTCAGGCATAGTATTGCCATTGAACCCAAAATCAATCAGCTTAGTGTTAGTCATGCAATTTACCTTAAAATACCATGCCAACACTCATCCTGAGGAAGGAGATACCGGATCCATATAAGACAAATGGTTCTTGTGATACTTCCCCTGTGGTCTAAATCAGAGTCTTGAAAGTCAAATCATAGTTAAACAGGCACATATTCACCTGAATCAGCCCATCATTATTTGAATTATTCAATCACTAATTTGATACCAATGGAAAGACTTGCAGATTCAATAAATAACTTAATAGAGTGGTTGCTTGGTAAATTGGACCTACAACTGGTAGAAAATATAATTATAAGTCCTCAAACTGATTGTTATCTGACTAACTTAACTTTTGAAAAAAAAATTATTCACAACTTTTTCAGAGTGTTCTGGAAGCTTCGATTCATCTAATACCATAGAGATAACTAAAATATCTGAAACAAAACCAGGATTTATTTTCCAAATTAGATAAAGAAAGTTATTGAAATATTTAGTCATCAAAGTTTTTCATTTACTCTTAACACCATTTCAAGTTCCATTTTTTTTGGTTTAAACTATGACTATCTTACTGCTGGACATCCTTATAGCATTTTTTTCTACAATATTCATATAGATGCTTTCCATAGATATCATTTAAATAATGTACAGGTGCTTTACTTCCTAATGCCTTGGAGCTCAGCACATCAGTTAATAACATGCAGCTTTTAATCAGATATTTTACAAATTTGTGTAGCCAAAGAATTATTCTCTATTGATATTTGACTTCTAAACAAATTAGTTAATTTATCTATGATCTTAAAAATACAATGGGGACATCTGCAGATGAGAGATACTAAAGGGTCAGCATAGTGTTCTTCAGTTAGTTAGTGTTTAATTGCAAAGTTTCAGTGCCATGGCTCCATGTTAGGAATCACGGGAACTTATTCCAAATAAATATGTGCAATAAGTGTGTTAAAGAATTTGACAAAGCATTCTGTGATTTATAATCTTATGTTGATAAGAGTGATGAGCTAATTTTCAGATTAATTTTTCTCACGTTATTTCAAAACTCTGTAGCAATGCAAATCTGTTCAATGCTTCATAATATATTAAGAATATGACATTTTCAATCTTCACTTTAGGGAGTCATCAAAATTTAGGACTTAGTTAATCTGACAGGATTTGTATTGCCATTATGAAAGTATTCAAGACCAAATGTAATTATGCCTCTTCATGATATTTACCAAAGCACATATACACAGGCAAATTACTCTCAGTTCCTTTAGCAAAACAAACTGTGTTTTTCTACCATTTGCTACTGTTTTCCTCCAGAAGTTGTTGTTCATGTAAGAAAATATAAGTAAACTAAAAATATTCTAAATTATTATTTTGATTTTGCAAAATTATTTACCGGTGAGAGGGTTATAATAATATTAAAAGAAGAAACATATAATAACATACTATAGATGGTTCAAATTAAATTGAAGTTCAATTAGTATAGGACATTACAGTTCTACCAGTCTACTCTCTGAAATGGGGTAAAACAATAAAACAGTATAACAATAAAAAAAGGTACATTAAGTGCAAAGTATTTTCTTTTCCCAGAACTAAACCTATTATTATAAATCAGACAAAAGAACTAACAAATGAAGAAACAACAACTGAAGAAAAATGCATTTTTAGTGCACAATGCAAATTTTTGTTTGGATTTCACAACAATAATTTAAAACACATTTATTTCCTGCATCTTGTTCTGCAGGAGCAAATTCTTGATTTCATGTACAGCCAGGTTTAGTTCCCGCACCTAGAGCCTTCCCTCACAGGCTGCTCTGAAGGATCAGAGTTCTCACCAAAGTCTACCAAAGCTTTACAACTTACAGGGCTTCCCTGGGTGCCTTCCACTCCAGCCAAGTTTTGGCAATGCAATTTGCTGCTCTGATAGAAGAAGAGCAGGAGCAGAATAGGACTGGATCAGAGCATTTGCTTCATGCCAAACCAGTGTGAAATCTAGTGTCCAAATTGTCCATTGCTGCAGAAGGCAATAATACATAAGGGCTTCTAATTAATTTCAGCTATTGTATCTAGGAAGCAAAATTAACGAACAGCTACAGTGGTAGCAGCTTCTTGGTTGTAAGAGAAAACTTAAGCCCTCCTAACTTGTTCCAAAAAAGAGTGAAATGGAAGAGGGGTTTGGAATTTGCTTCTGGAGTTCTTAACTGGGCCACAGATATTACAACTGGTTTCCAAAATCTAACCAAAAGGATCAGATGGAATTCATCAGAGCTTCCTCTAATCAAAATCACAAAAACTGAGGAAGATGAAATGTATCAAGAGAGTGTGCTGGTACTGAGATAGATTACATTTCAACAGCATATTTTAATCTCCCTTCTCATACGATTAAATGGTGACTGAATTATTCAGGTCATACAAAATAAGAGCCAATGAAGTGGCTATGTCACATTTTTACAACCAAACTTTGTTAGGTAGCATGTAGAGAATTTTGAACTATTGTACTGGGACTCTGAAGTCTATTCACTGTTGGAACATGCTTTCTTAGTAAAACTACTCAGTCTCTGAAGAGAAAGAATAATCATAACTGATAGATTTTAGAAACATCTTCAAAATAAAGGTATCTCAAATTGAAATAGTGCATTGTTCTGGAGCTAAGGTCAAAGCAGCTTTGCCTGACTCTCTTAAGATTGAATCTGCTATCCTAAGAAACTAAACTCTGAAGAACAAATTGTTAAGAACGTATACACCATTTGGAAGCCTCTACTTGTGGACTAAATAACAGCAATAAATGAAATCCTAAGAAAGATTTTTTTTCCAAGAAATACTCTTTCATTAGGAGCTCAGGAAATGTGAATATCCTGTTTAGCTCAAATTATGTTTTCAATTATTTTCAGCATTTTCATCTCTACAATGAACTTAGTAAATTATTTCATCTTCCAAGAGTATTAAATTTGTTGTTTCCTCCTACTGCAGTTATATTTCATTTCATTATGAGCTTTTGTCTCTCGTTAGGAAAGAGGCTTTCACAGTATTGATGCCTAAACAGATCTATTTTCCCCCTAAAACTTCTTTAGACCTCCTCCTTTGTACCTAGAACTAGAGTTTTGTGATCTCGTTTGCTCTGTAATCTGAGTCATTACTGTGTTTCTATTACGGAAAAGTTAACATATCTCAAAAGATAGTTTAATCACTGAATGCTTCAATCATTATTATTCATATATCTACAATGCTTTGTCCCTATTGTTTGTATTTACGTATTCTTATTTACACAGCAGTAAATTTATTTTTATTTAATTTATTTGTTTTAACTTATTTGTTACAGAATGTTCCTCCTTGGGATAAATATTTCTGGATTTATTTTCTAATGTGTAGTTATGATGGTTCACTGCAATCTACTTTGATATAATAAAATATTTATTTGGTATCAGATCTGAAGTAATATTTTGGGAGAAAGGGGGTGAAAGGATAATTTGGTCATTCAATGGGATCAAAAAATTGTACTTAAAATATTTACTGCAAGTGTAAATCTTGAGGTATACTTTTAGTCTCTATTATGATAAAATGGAACTCTGAATTTCCATATCTTAATAGTTAATGTATTATGCAAAAATGAGACACGTTTGTTTATAAAAGGCAGTTTTCATGGGCATTTTATGTTAAAGCAGCCAGATGACTAAAAATATTTTTTTCACACTAGCAAAAGAGGCAGGGAAGAAATACAGAATTTTGATGTTGATGGCGGATGAATAAGTGACAACTAATGTTTCATTCAGTAGACTGAATTGTCATTGAAAACATAGTTATTTATCTTTGAAATATTTATTTATGTATTCATGAAAGATTCATTATTAAAAGGATAACTACTTATGAGTTTGTTCTGATTTTAGAAAATGAAATAAAATTAAAAGAAGGAAACGGGATTTTTATTTTTGTATGGACTAGTAAATGGCTGTTCAGCTGACTAGTAGTGTGGTTTTGGAGTGTAGTTTGTTCTCCTTTGTTTGCAGTGAAACTGGAAGAGCTATTGTGTGATTTATTCTGCATACTAGCCTAGCTATAATTACAATTTAATGTATCCATTTTCAATCTGAATATTTATATTTTCAGATAATGGCAGGACAGGATAAGTTGTAAACCCATCAGAGGACAGAATTCAAACTGAAAATTATTCAGGCAAATGGAAAGTCATTATGGGGAAAAATAGGATGTAAAGCATATTTATATTTCCTTATTTTGGTAGAAATAATAAATGACAGTAATGACAGACTAATAGCTAATAAAAATAAGGACATTACAGTGGGCATGTCAGTTATTCCATGCTCTCCCCAAGTAAGCCAAATTCCTTCTGGGACACATAAATAAATTTGTCATACAGGAAAAAGAAAAAAAAAAAAAACACAAACAAACAAACAAACAAAACACACTGCATTAGCAGCCTTAGTTGCCTGAGATATCCATAAAATAAAGTTTCTGAAAAACGGTGTAATTTAGTCTAAATATGAGAAGACTTAAGGATCGTTAATAACAGTATAATAGTTGCACAAAGTAATATATATAAAAATCCCTAAAGTAAAAATAAACATTATTTTAAGTCTAGGAAAAAATCATTTTGACCTAAATGAAACAGTCTTTAATAAGATGAAAAAGAGCAGCATTTCTTTTATTAATCCAGAAGTAATTTATATTAAAAACTAGTTAAAATATATGTTCCTACATCACATAAGTTTAGGTTTGAAAGTGCTAGATTAACTATTCAAACTTCAATTGGTATTTGAGCAACTGTTACAACTCTTTGGGGATCTTTGGGTTTGTTTCTTGAAACTAAACAGAATAAATGCTTGTATATTTCTACATGCCTTTTGTTTGATCGGTCGTCTGTCTTTCTTGAAAACTTGCTATATACTGTGGATGTGTTCCTACTATTTGTATAAGATTCCATATTAGTGACAGGTGGCTCAAATGAATTTACCATTTAATGATTTAATGCTGTTTTCTGTCATGCCCTATCTGTTGCTCTCCCTGAAGTCTTATTAATTTGTTGATTTACTCTTTGATGGTAGTAATGTTCTGGTGGTCTAATCATGAACTGTTGTATCAGATGGAATACAAACCCAGAGCACAAAATATCTCCTGTCCCAAGGACTCAGAGTCTATATAAAATTGTAAGACTTCCACACATTACCCACTCCTCTTTTTTATTGTTTTTCCTTCTGTCTTTCCTTTATCACTTATGTTTCCCAAATGCCGCATTTATTCTTGTGCGGTGTGGTGGGAGAGGGCAAGAGTATTGGCGGGGGTGAGGTGGTATTCAGTTTGTACATAAAGTCTTTCTCTTGTCTGATTTATAGAAAGGGAATAAAAGAGTCATGAATATTATGACAACAGACCTTGACAGTATTTAAACATTGGCAGTAAGAGGAAATAGAAGAGCTTTATTATTTCAGAAACTAAATTAATAGGAAAACTAAGGTAAACCTCAGTACGCTAGTGTTGCAAATATTTTGATAAAGAAATTAAAATCTAATTATATAGAAGAGTTTGGTTTGATTAAGAAGTAGAAAATTGTGAAGCATAGGTATGGGAGTGTTAAGTTTGAAATGTAGTCATAGGAACTTAGGAACTTTAGAAAATGTACTATGTGTAACCATAAGAATTCAAGTATTGTCTAAAATCAGTTAACCACAGAAACTTTGACAAAGATTTGTTGATTTGTAGTGTTTTGTTTTAGGAAACTAAGGAAACCGTTATGGACACCAGTTTGCTGCTTGGAAACCCCTTACCCTTCCCACCTCGATCTAATTATCGAGGATTCCAATCAGTAGAGTTAAGTGAGATTAACCAATGATTGTTTTAACATAAGAATATTAATAAGATGGTGTGACTGAAGGACCAATTATTAGAAAGGTTAAATTTAAGAATAGACATAGTATGCATTTTTATGTAAACTAATATAGATGATGGTGAGAATCGTACTGCACAGAATCACCTAAGAGAGGTCAGGAAGTGGGCAAGTGAGGAAGACTATGGAGAAGCCCTCACCAGAGGGCTTCTGAAGACCACCAGAGACCTTCACTGTGCCTGCGTGAAGAGACATTTACATATGCTAATGATTTATCAGAAAATTAATGATTATGTATAACTTTTTCCAGAAATTTAGTGAATATGTATAACAGGTGTGTATTTAACCTGTACAGTTAGACTAGACAGGTGCACACAATAGGTGGAGCGATCCCCCGTGTGCCCAGCGCTGCAATAAAGGAGTACCTACTTCTTAACTTCTCATTGCTGTTACGGAGTTATATTCCAGATTTTGGCAACACTAGCTAAGCAGTTTTGACTTGTGGTGCAGTTTTATAAGCTAATAACTCTATTACTACCCACTAGGACTACTATAATAAGACCACATGAAATGTGGTAAACTCCTCAAATGTCAGAGAACTTATTACAGCTTGCCAACACTCAATTTCTTGTGAAATGTTTTCATTGAGTGGATTTTTCTTTGGAAGAAACAGAAGTTGGTCACTGTCAGGCATCTAAGTGCTCTTAACATCTGCACAAATGGTTTCACCAGACAAGGTATGTGCTTCTAAGCTCTGTTGCTCTGTCAGAGAAAAACGACAGAGATGCACTGAAAAGGTGTGTTTCTTCTTTTTTTCTTAATCAAATCTCATCAGATTTCCTATACTTATTATGGCAAGTTAGCAAAAGAAGATTCAGTCTGTTTTGGTAAAGTGTAACGTTTGAAGTCAGGAGAGAGGATTTAGTATCACCATCTATTCAAGCAATGACTGTGTATGATGCCAAATATGCAAGTAGATAAACAAACCATTCATCAAGATATAAGGTTTCCAGCACAAAATCTACAGCAGCCTCAAGAAATATAGCTTAGCAATTCCAGCTCATTTGAAAAAAACATGTACCTCACTATTTTAGCAGAAAGTAAATAAAATACTCCCCTAAAATAGTTGCAATTTTATCTCAGTGCAATAATTTATTTATAATTATTTATATTTATTTTCCTCAGGCATAGGAATTAACCTAAGTTTTTAAAAATTCACTGCAGAATAATCAATGTCTGAAATGAATTCCAATTAGCTGCCGGTATTTTGGACTTTTTGTACAGTGATCTTAAAAGTACTGTTATGGATGTCATTTGTAAGTAATATATTTTTAGTTTCTTAGTGATGCATTATGCTTCCAAGGACACAAAATTAGAATTTTTGAATTTTTCAGAAGTGTCTACTCCACATCTCCTGTTATTTGTACCAAAATGAGACATAATCTGAAAAATAACATAGAAAATAGAAAACAACATGACATGATGTAATGTTCATTTGCCCTAGGCTTCAGGAACATTTTTAAAATTTGATTGCCATGAAAAAGATTGTTGGAAGTCTGTAAGTGATATTAAAGTAATTGCTGTTAGCAACAGGAAAAGTTTTACTGTATCGTGTCCTAGCTTCTAAAGAAAAAGAAAATAGTTTATTTCTATAAAATAAAAATAAACATTGGTAAAACCAGTGGATTAATCTGTATTCACTTTTTATAAGAGGCTAACAGGAAACTTTAAATTGAAATGCAGTGAAAACAAAATGAGAGGATGAAATTCCCCATGCTCTTCTGTTTGTAAAGTCCAGAAGCAGAGGAAAAACATAGTTCATTCACAGTAATATAAACCTTTAAAAAAAAAAAAAAAAGGTTTTCCAAACTACTGGAAACATAAGATCATCATGGAAATAACAATATATTAAAATATAGTAAGGGTTTTCTTCATAACGATAAAGCTTAAAGATCATAGAAGAAAACAGCCTCTCAGGAAAAAAGTCTTTCTTTAACTTTTTGGTTTTCAACTATATAGTCTGTGTCAATGTTATTATTCAACTTTAAAGTCAAATTTTTAAACATCTTCCTGCAAAATAGGAATTATCACTCTCTGGATGAATCTCAGTAATTACTATTTATATACTAATTTAATTCCAACTCTTTGAAATGAACTCTTTCACATATTTTAAAGTCGTTTTCTGCTGAGAATTTTTAAGAAGATTAAGATACCATTCCAGACTAAATCATGACATACATCACAAAATGCCCCCCAGGTATGCTGATTGATGGGCTTTCAATACCACCTTTCTTAACAAGAATAAGACCCTATTTGATAAAGCTAGTGACTGCAAAGAACATGGGAGCCATTCTGATTGTAAAGACTTTCCTGAGGGGAGCTTTAAAGGGATGAAATGAGCCTTTGAAAACTGAATAAACGGATGAATCTTTGATGCTTGCCTGCAGGGCTCTTGCTAATTTCTGAGACAAATGAGCATCCATTTCTGAAGTCAGCCCGGACCGAATAGGATTGGCCAGAAAGAACAGGTGGATCTTAGAAAAAAGTTCAGTGCTACTGGGGGGTGTTTGAGGAGGCTGGGTCAAGAGGAAAAATAACTAGGATGATCATCAGAAAGATAACACAGATATGATACAGACACTGGCTGAATTGCCAGTTCTGTGGCAATTTATTTCAATACTTGATAAAACCACCTTCTAGGCTCATCACCCCATTTTTCCATTTCAGAACAAGGTCAGTAAAGACTTTGTTTCTTTCTCACTGCCCTCATCTCCTGACCTGCAGGCATGATCCAGCATGTGGAGAAGATCTGCAGGAAAGAAACCATTAGGGTTTTTAGTTTCTCTTTCATCTGCTATTAGCTTTGAAAATTCACTTCAATTCAATCCCTAGAGCTCACCCTGTCACCGTTTCCTTTTACTTTACACTTGTCTTCATTGTAAAATCTGGAGGGAATGAGAAATTTGAGTACAAAAATTAAATAATTGTAATAATGTTTATCTGATCTTGAATATTCTAGTATTCAATGAATATTTTTTTCGTTATATGTGTCTTACTTCTTACAGCCATATCTTAACCATTAATGATGATGTAAAAATCCTTTTTCCTCTTCTTCTTGTGGTGTTTTTTCCTGTTCTTAATACCTCAACCATAACATGGTAGTGTTGTATTGATATATACCATATATAATCTAAATTTTATAGTCTAGCTCATTGATAGCAAAAGTGGGCCTTCTCTGAAGTATAACTATATTCCCTCTGGAGCAAAATCATATTTTAAATTAAAAGCTTTCGGCATTCATTTTCTAATAATAAATCTCACACGAGCTGTTGAATATTTTTTAAAGATGATAGCACAGATTATTTAAAAAATCAGCATCTACTGCTTCCTTCCAAAATTAATTTGTTTTCCCACAAAAGGTAACAGATGCAAAATAAACCTTTAATTCACCCAGCAATAATGTGTACCAGTATAGAGATGCAGACTTCTAGGTAGAAAGAAGTTTAATTTTCCACAAAAACGGAACAAGGGTAAATGGATGATTACAAATATGTCAGCAATTTCCTCAATTATATCTTCACTTTTAGCCTGCCAGACACTTTTCCTTTTCTCACTCTACTTTCTATGTTCCCCATTATCTTGTTGGATTAACTTACTCATATACATTGTAAGATATGTCTACATTAAAGAATTGCACTGAAGGATTGATTCAGCTTAGAATCCAGACTCCTTAACTACTCCCAGTTCAACATCTTGAACACTATCTGTTTCCCAGATCAGTCTCCCTGTCAATTGCAGAGAGAGCCTAGTTAGCTACCTTAGGCTATATAGTGAAAAATCAAGTGAGAAGTAGACGTGCATTTATACATGCATTACCAACAATATACTGAAAAGGTCTTCAAGAGATTTTGAATCAGCATCTGGTGTAAGCTGACAGACGGGATAGTGTTGTGGCTGTTCTGCAAAGTCCTTTCCTGCTGCTCTCTAGAGCCACTAGGATATTCTGCTTCATACTAATTAATAACAGATGGTAGAGAAAATAGACAAAGATTAAGGGATATTTGCCATTTGTGCAGGAGGAATGCAAGCTACAAAAGAGTGCATACCAGAAAATGCAAGCCTGGTCTCCAAACCTGCCTCTTTTGCAACATCACTGGCAGGAGAACCTTTCCAGATCTGACAGAAACATGGAGCTCTGCTGTTCCTGAAAGGGGGACTCTGTCTTAAGAGGTAGTTAGCATGCCAGCAAAGGTGACATCATGGCGCTAGTTACCCTCTAGCTTCCTCAGTTCATGTCAATAATCCTGAAGGACTGAAATATACTCTTAAATTTATGAACTAAATTCTGCTGGTATTATATAGTCATGTCATCTAATATCTAGAATTAGCTTTTGGTAAATGGTTCTTACCCTTAATCCAAACCTAGCTGCCATTCAATTATGGTTAGCTTGCCAATGGGGGGTGTGGTGTTCACTGACATGTCCTGCCACCTTCCTAGCTCCTGCAGCCCTCTTCTATGCTTCTGCTTGACCTTTTTCACATTCTTAAAGGAAACAGAAGTTGCTGGGCAGAAGGGATTGGGCAGAAAGGTGAAGGTTTCCGAGCTGGCAAGGCTGAGTGTAAGTTCAGGGGCTCTTTCAAGTAAGAGACGTTTGTGGGTAAGAGCTTTGAGGGTGAGTTAGAATTTTGTGTGTGTGGAAAAAGTGAAGATTTATGAGCAAGTCACACTAATAGATATTTTTTTCACAGTTTGAAATTATTTTGTCGGCAAATAGCATTTTTAAAGTTCTCTTATAGGAGGAGAGACAAGAACAGGAAGGAAACCCTTCTATACTGTCCTGTACTATGCTATGCTATGCTATGCTATGCTATACTACACTATACTACTGTGACCTTACTACGTTAGTAACAAAATAGTATACGGTTTGCTTTCTGTCCCAAAACTCACTGATATAGCATGGCCTCTGTTTACAAGGGTGAATTTCATTGCTCTGTGAAACAGGATTGTGACATCCGAACTGTCCATCAGGAACGAGCCTGGCCAATGCTGTCTCCCACACCTGCCTTGGCACGGTTTGTGAGACTGGCAGTCTCTGACCTAGGGCTGCACTAGAAATCTAACAGTAATAATGAAACAGTGCCGAAACCTATGCCTTTATCCACACCCTCTTTTTCTTTTTCCACTTGTATAGCTATAGCCAGAGAGATTACAGTTGCCTACTACTCAGGTTCTGTTTCCCATTAGCAATTTTTTTACTTCCTTATTATTTTTTTCTACTTGTCCACTGTGCTAGCAGATGCCCGTAGACCATTTCTCAGTGACTGCAGCCCTGCTTCAGTGACACACTGCACTTCAGCTGTTAAAACTTTAGTGTGATACCACGAGGTAAGACTTCTAAAACTGTTCTGATTATAGCACATGAAAGTGAGAGTGGGATAAAGTTTCTGATCAATTCATATACATATATTAGCTGGCAATGATAAATGCATATCTCTGCTAGCGTGCTCAGTTTTGAAGAGTTCCATGAAATGTTACAGAGTAGCTTTTTTCTTAATTTCTCTCTTTTAATGTGAAAATAAAGGAAAAAAGCACACCAAGAGTCTGGATGCTACAAGTACATCATCCTCTTATTTATTTGCACCTTTCCCTTTCCCTAAGTCATTGCAGTGCATATGCTGTAAATATATATTGATGATATTCTTTAAACTGCTCATCAAGCTTTGGCTCAAGCACATGAAAAAAGGAATGAACACTTAAAATTCTAAATTTTGTGGGTTTCAGTCAAGTTGAATTCTCACAGACTTGGGTGAGAATGTTCTTAATTACAGGCTACAAAATTTGGGTTGAGAAGAGGGAGAAAGGGCTGTTACACAAATGTTAACACTGAGCAAGGGTTATGAACACTCAGTCTCTCTTGGTACTCTTTCCTTTAAATGATGAGAGGGATCATGAGAGTTCAGATCTTGCCCCACTAAATCTTAAGAGTTTAAGCCACTGTGATTAGAATTCTGTGCTTCTGCTAGTGATGAAAATACCCATTCATACCAAGATTATTTTAAAATATTCACGCTGATGCCCACCAAAGGGGGAGTGCTGTAGCATTAACGTAAAAAATTATACTATAGGATTAGATTTATTCATGGTAAAACCCAGAGAACGGGTTCTGGGAAAAGAATGCTCCAAAAGGGTCTCTCACAAGTTCCTCCCTAACCTCCTGGTGGAAATGAGATGTGGTCAAATGGAAGACAACTGTGTAAGCAGCAACAAGCCAGTGTGCATTTTATTTTGAAATACTTCTTAAAGAACATTCTCTCCATATTTTCTGGTTTGCAGCAGAAATACATCCTCTACTGGGGGGAAGCCACATCACTTGTGACCATCTTGGGTATCAAAGCAGCATTGAACTGTGATATCTCTTGTCAACGCCAGTGTAGTTTACAGAGGACAGACTTTATGGGTCAGGTGATCTTTGTGGGAAAAGAAGACAAATGCTGTTGCCATTGATACATGCATATAAAATATATTATGTATAAGTAAAATATGGTTATTAAAAAAAAAACAAAAACAAACAAAAAAAGCAACAAAACAAAACAAACAAAAACAAAGAAACAAACAAACAAAAAACAAAACCACAGAAGTATTATTTTAAGTTTTCCTTATTTGGTTTCTCAATACACTTCAGCCATTTTGTGCTTCTTTTCATAAAGAGTCAACTGGTTTTTAGACTGTGTTTAGTAATTTTCTCATGAATGAAAATCTATTTAACCTTCCCTCAAGGAAATATCCAAACAAAACACAACAGAAGCACTCATATTGCCCAGTGTGACATACATAAAACATAAAAAGAACTAAAAAATTAAACTGAATTAAATTGAAACATCCCACATTAAAAAATAAAAGTCAGAAATTTGGCATCTTATCCTGGCCTTTCATGTCTTTCTTCTGAAATGATGACAAATGTTGTGTGACGTTTATTTACCACTTACTTTAAAGGCCCTACAGCATTTTCTCCTGTGAAAACAGAAAATAGAATACAGCATCAGTAAAACATAAAGCATCAAATTCTTTCTCTGTATCTGTATTAAAAAATCTCAAAAGTATGGTATTTCTTTCATTTGATTTTTTTTTTCTAAGAAGTGCCATATTTACCTCTTTTTTAATGTCTTTAATACTGAAATCAATTTCAGTCACAGCTTTGAAGCTTAAGATTGTTATCCAAGAAGTTTGTGATCTGCTGTCTTGTTATTTAGTTCTCCATTTTTCCTCTTACCAGGTTCTGTTGTTTTTTCTTTGTGTTGTCCTTTTGTCTCATGAACCAGGATCTGCTCTTCCTCATTCTCAATGGCCTTCTCTCACCAATGATATATTAGCAGTGTCTCTTGCAAGTTGTTCTATTAAATTCTTTCTTGCTCTGGCACTTCCCACTTCAGAGGTGCCCCAGCATGCACTGCCCTCAAGGCATTTTATGATACAGAATTAGGAAAAAAGTAGGCAAGTTCTCTTTTCTTATTTGCTTTCTTTATTTTAATATGGCAGAGATATGTTAAAGCAGCGGAGGCTTACTTTTTATCATATACTAAAATGACTTAAAGATAGTTCAACTCAGAATCCATTAAGTATAGATTCTAAAACAAAATCAACTGTCACATAGTGTTTCTGTTTATAAACTCTCTGAGCATTCATTGAATAAATCAAGATTCAAAACTAGGCAGCAGGTATTGAAAAATAGTAATTGAACAAGAACAGGCTCAAATAAAGAGAATTCATTTAAATTCCACTAAGTACACATTACATGATCAAAAATATAATTCAAAAAATGAGTTAAAATTTGAGATGCCATCAAGTAGAGAAAATGTTCTGAAAATATGTAATCTTGAAAATCTTTACCCCCATCTAATAAAAAAATAAATAGGTAAATTTTGCAGATAAAATAACCTTATCTGCCATCAAATAAATATGAAAAAGTTTATTTTTGAGTGCTGGTGAATGTATACTTATGATAAAATAATCTGAAAAATCTTTGCAATAGTTATCTGAATCTTATCTTCTGGTGTTCAAGACCACCGAGCAAGGATTCATCTTTCTTACTTTCATCTAATTTCACCATCTCTTTTAATTCTTTTTCAGGATGGGACTCCACAGGCTTTAACAGAGACCTAATAGAAAATAAAATAATTTATGTCGGTCTATGGACTAAATCCATGTTATACATAAGAAGATGCAGCTATGCTGATTCATTTAATCATAATCATGCCAGTTCCATAAAGGAACTAAGTGATGACAGATTGTTGATTTAGTTTAATCCTCCCTTTGATTTCCAGATGGGTAACTTTCCAACTAAACACTCTCTGCTGCACTATTTTAATTTTACAGAATTTTAGATTCCAGATGCCTCATGCCCTAGTATCTTCAGGTTGATCAATCTATTGCTGATCTTTTCATTTTCAAATTTGGCTCTCATTAGAAAATACATTTTCAAGAAAAATATCCTGAAATTGTTGTTACATAGATTTTTCAATGTTATAAAGCTAGTTTCTTTACAAAAGCTCAAAAAACCCAAAAATCTTGGAGATGCTGATAGTTCATCAAATTCAGAAAAAAAGACAAAACCAAAACAAAATTGAACATCTAGTAAAGTTATTTCTTTACAAGGTGTGTCATCTTCTCTAAATGAGAATGACAATATATCAAGGCATTGTTAGTACATCAGGGTAATACTTGTGTTATACTGATGCTGTATCACATTCCATAAGCTCCTATCCGCTATGTTTTTTCTACAACACTGCGTATGTTATAGTAACACCAAAAAACAACTACAGAAGAACATTAGTTTCCTGTCATGTTTTGTCTCGGCAACAAAGCTGGGATTCAAATTTTGTCTTAATAATTCCATGGATAAAGTATGGATTAGTGTATTGAAAACTGTTCTGTCAGGCAAAGACAGAAACTAGAGTGTTGTACCCTGCCTGTTAAATAGTTGTCCAGAACATCCATTGCTCCAAATTTGATACTTTCTACCGTAAAAGAAAAAATAAGTAATTGATTTGTCCTCTATCAAGGATTCCCAGGGAGATTGATTATATGATTGTATGAAGCACTCCAAACACATGTTTTAATCTTAAGTTTGTGTATAGATTTGGGTATATATAAAGCTGTACCTTTTTTGTTCTGTGTGTATGTGTACATATATATATGTCTACATACTTATATATATGCATACATACATATGCAACTTAGCAACACCTTTAGCAATATTTTCATTATTTCACATTCATATATCTGAAGAAATTGAAAGGGATTCTTAATTCCTTATTACCACATCCAGAAGCGCAAGGGTCCTTTAGGCCACACGTAAAAATTAATTTAGGCAAGCCATGGTAAGAATGCTTTTCAAATTATTTTTCTGCTTTATTTTCTGTCTCAAAGAATACCTGAAAATCTGAATATAACCCAAGAATTGGGTTTGTATTTATGGAAGCATTCTCTAGGTTCTTCCAAAGCATTGACTTTAAAACAATCTTTGTGTTTGTTTTTATAAAGTGCTCAGTGCTATACAACATACAAAGGAAAATGTGATCTTGTCATAAGTAGTCAAAATAAAAGGCACAAATCAGATATGAGCTGCACCAGATGACCTGTAGACCTCTATAAAGAGCTGTATCCTTTTATTCTTTCTCATTTTAATTTAATGGATGGGTAACTATTTTCGATGAGTTTTCTAGGAGATTTTTTATAGTGAGTGCAGTTGAGTAGATCAATTTATTTTGCATGGGACATCAAATACAGTTGGGGTTTCATAGTTTAAAGTGAGACAGTATGACAGAAGTAGGTAGGTTCAGGAAGGGGAGTAGAAGCCTTATGTAGAAGACTTTCTCATGGAACATTGAGCAAAATTATCAAAACCAGATGATCCAGCAAGGATTTTTAAAAACAACACTGAGAAATGAAAGTGTAAACATGAAGTATGTAGTACCCTTGGGGTTTTGTATATGGTTTGTACATATGAATGTTATGTTTCTAAAGCTAATAAATACCCCTTTTAAAGTTGAGGCTCTCTCTTGTATAATACTCAAACCAAAATAAGGTGGTTTAGGACTCAATAGATAAGAGAAGTTTTTCTGTTTTTTTGATGGCTGGTCCTTGACCAAAGTAGTCACCTTTGATTTTTTCCTAATTATTATTGTTTATAATTGTTTCTAATGATATACTGTGGTTTTAATTTATTAGATAAGAGAACATCCCATGTTTTCAACAGCACACACTTTTCCATAAAATGGCTATCTGGAATGCATTGACTAGCTTACAAAAGTGCTAAATACAAGCAATTTTTCACAGTGAGTTTATACCAAACCAGAACCTATACCCATCCCATCCTTTTTTTCATTACAAGTACAGTAATAATCTGACTGTTTTGGAGTATTCTACTTCCCTCAGCAGTCTTGTTACTGTTATTTATGTACTATGTCATATGAAACCTTAAACTGATAAAAATAATATTTCAGCCTAGCCTATCCAACTCCTTTTAGGCTATGGCAATGTTGCCCAGCAAATGAACCCCAGTGATCACAGCTGATGTGGCCCTTAATTGTTCCAGACCAGGGGATACATTTCTAAACACAGTACAGGTCCTTGCCTACTTACATAGATGAAAATGATATATCAAAGATATGCACAAGTGGTGGAGAACTACATAGCAGACCACAGAGTATACCTGTTTTACAGTAGAAACAGTATAATGTTCTCATCACTTTGTTTCTCAGTACTCATCAGTAATTACACATACAACAGAATAGAAGTCTGTTTCTTATTCCGGAAGTTCAAACCCAACCCAAACTAAACTTTTTCAACAAGTTGTTTGAGTATTTTGTTGGTATTACCTCATTTTTATTCAGGTCTGTATTTTCTCATTTCCAGCAGTATCCCAAACCAGAACTGACAAGGGAATATAGGAAGTTTTGTATTGTGACATCATATTTGATCAGAAGGAAGATGTGACACACGTTGTATGTTCTCATTCTGTACAAATCTTGGCGATGGAGAAATAGCTGCTGATTCTGCACGTGGCACTCTGGCCTTTTGCAAAACCTGCAGAAACAGACAGAAACAGGCCTGAAAATCTCACCTAATTATAAAGAGCAACTACTCTGTGAAGAGCGTAGTTATGGACAGACAGGCAGATAAATAGCTTGTAAAAGTGGAGAAAATCTGCTAAGAGTTCTTAACAATTAGGCTATGCTCTTTATCACTTAAGGGCACATTAACTTTCTCTTTAAGCAAAACTTTTCCCTTTAGATACCTTCCGTTCTGCAAAACTAGAACAATCATATTTGTATGTATATGGGGAGGCATACTGTAAAAATCAACTATTTCATGAAGCCAATTTCAACTAACAAAGTACATATAAAAGTTTTGAAATAGACCTTTTGCATAGTATTTATTTGTTTAAAAAAAGTCTTTATGATCTGTTTCCTCCCTTTTTGCTGTTACCCATCTTATTAAGTCTAGTCTTACTGTTCTTCAGCAGTTTTATTCTATTATCTTCAATACTATACAATGACCTGGAATGTAATCTCCATACTCATATGACATTTTAACTAATAAACCTGCTTTTCAGAGACTTCTTCAAGCTTTGAACTTGTGCTAATGCTGAAGGGTCTGTATCTTAAATGATTTCTATAGTGAAGACTGATAATGAGTGTTTAGAAGTCTAACTGAATAGCCTATTGTTCTTATCAGAAAAAATAGTCAGAATCTTAGTCGGATAAATGAGTGTAGTTCTACCAAAGTCAATTAAAGTACATGACTTTATAGTAGCTATGACTGAGGGTAAGATTCAAGCATCAGAATATGAAACAAAGCACTGGAGTCAACCAAAAGGGTGGCTGAAAGATAAGTCTACTTTGAAGTACAAACAAACTTTAACACTATCAGACCTCACTTACTCAACCTTCTTATTGTTATGCTTACCCTGAAAGAGAAGCAATTTTTTTATTCCTATAGCTTTTATCAAAGATGTGGGTCTCTTGGATAAAAAAAAAAAAAGTTAAAAATTAAATTGTTTCTAGCAGGGCAACACATTCATTTGCATGTGCTGCATTGGAATGTATATGAATATATGTACCAAGGAATTTGAAATTGCTGTGATGGGAATGTTTTGGAGACTGCCAAAACTGGAAAATTTTAAACTGTAAAACTTTATTTAATTCATTTGTTAACAGCACTTTTCTTGCTAGTTGTCAATTCTACATGTTATTAATCATCATCACTATCTGTACAAAATTGTTTGCCTTTAACACTTACATCTTAAATTAGCCATGAGGGGACACACCACAATGCCATATGGTTAGCACTGATGGCTGGGGGCCTTGGTGGTTCTCAGTTGCTCAAGAGCTCCTCAGTGAGAGAAGTCAAAACCTAGGGGGGGCTTGTCTTCTCTGATTTTCCTTGCTGATACCTGATTTTTTTATGCTATCAAAAGAGGGGATGTCATCTGCTCCCTGCACTGTTTATCTTTTATTCTTTTGTGTTGCCAGTTATCCTTTGCTTTCAGCAGCATGCCCCCTCTATTTGCAGTTCCTTGTGCTTATCTTCTTTATCTTGCAACTTTCAGTTACTTGGATGCCTCATATGTGCCACTACACCCATCTTTCTTTGCCCCTTTCGTGGTCACATCACTCACATGCTTACGTATCACAGTTACTCATAAGCGTTGCCATGCTGTGTCTTGCTATGCCATCACAGTGGTGCAAAATACTTAAATAAGTTGGTTTGTTATATTTCCTCAGTACATTTATATTTGGGTTCAAAGCAAGCTGTCCAATGAGTATATTTATAATTTGTAGGTGTCGTAGGCATCTGTTTTGGATACATATATGCTGTAACTATGTATACTACATTCAAACACCATACTGAAGAATCATTCTTGATGCTTTTAGACTTATTTGAAATGACTTTCTGCAACTTTGCCCAATGATTACAGTAATATAAAAGAGGTAAATATTCTCAAAGTGCACTTCATTCTTTCTCCCTCTTGCACTCACCAATAAAAAGTTTTCAAATGCTTGTACATGCTGATGAAAAAACAGTTTCAGAATTCAGACCACATCCAGTTATAAGGTGCTTTATATTCAGCCAGTGCTATTAAAGAAGTGTATTTTAAATCAGTCATGTCTTATCAAGGCAATTTATACCGCCCTCCTGCAAGTATAGAAATGATTTACAGTAAGTGTCTTTACCTCATAAAATAGCTAAATGAGTTTTCTGCTTCAAAAGTGCTTAAGTCATGCTACTTTCTCCATTTATGAAACAATTTATGTTTTCAGACACACAAGCATAATGGCATCAAAATCTGTTAATTGTGGTATCTCTTTTTACGTGCTCTTTATTTATATCCCTGTTTGGTTTAATCTTGTTTTATTGTCTTTCAAAACTCTTTTTCACATTATCGTTGTATTTATTGTAGGGAGTCTTATCTACATCACCATTATTGTTAATTACTTGTGAATTGCACGGTTTGCTATGCCTTTTAAGAGTTTCCTTTCTAATGACTGACCTTTCAGGCAGAAACATTAGTGCAAATTGTAGCATATTTTTAACTAGTGTTTGTAACAGCAGCTTTAACTTGTTACCTTAAGAAATGGGTGGCTTTATACTTCTTTTCTTGAGTGGTAATTAAATTATTTTGTCATTGGTGGGATACAGCCAAGGACACAATCTTCTTATATTTGTTCCTCTGCAAATATTAATTAAAGACAGTCTCTACCTCAGAATGCAGACAAGAATGGAAGAAATAAAGTCAATTTCTTTTCTTCCTTTATTCTGAAGATGGAAAACTAGAGCAGACACCTACTAAGTGACTTCGCCAAGGCCAGGTAAAAAGCCTATGACAGTATTGGCTCTCCTGAGTCCCACTTTGTTGATTTATCCAGACCACCCTTTGGTTTTGAAGCTCTACCTGTAATATGTGACTTGTTGACTTTACCATGGAAAAATCTGTGGCCTCACCAAACACATTAAAAGTGTTGTTGGCTCTAGAATACAACTTTTTTAAGAACAGTGCTGTCTAACTCTCCTGCCCTTTTTTCTGTACGCTGATGCTCAGCATGCCTATGTAGAGGCAAGCAGTCTTGTCAAATCAAATGTTTTAAGCCATATGTCTTAATCTATGTCACATGTTGAACAATGGTTAGAAACACATTAACTAATAGGATTTTGCAAGCTTACTGTTGTCGTGGTTTAACCCCAGCCAGCAACTAAGCATCATGTAGCCGCTCACTCACTCCCCGCCATCCAGTGGGATGGGGGAGATAACTGGGAAAAGAAGTAAAACTCGTGGGTTGAGATAAGAACGGTTTAATAGAACAGAAAAGAAGAAACTAATAATGATAATGATAACACTAATAAAATGACAACAGTAGTAATAAAAGGATTGAAATGTACAAATGATGCGCAGGGCAATTGCTCACCACCCGTCGACTGACACCCAGCCAGTCCCCGAGCGGCGAATCCCTGCCCCCCACCTCCCAGTTCCTAAACTAGACGGGACGTCACATGGTATGGAATACACTGTTGGCCAGTTTGGGTCAGGTGCCCTGGCTGGGCATGAGAAGCTGAAAAGTCCTTGACTCTAGTCTAAACACTACTGAGCAACAACTGAAAACATCAGTGTTATCAACATTCTTCGCATACTGAACTCAAAACATAGCACTGTACCAGCTACTAGGAAGACAATTAACTCTATCCCAGCTGAAACCAGGACAACTGTATATATGTATATGTACTATATATATGTAGGCAACACAAACAACTGCATGAGCTTCATTATCTCAGTGGTAAGGAAAAAAGTAAAAAAAGCTCTCTGCAGGACACCTATATCAAATGATCCTAGGGCCTATAAAATATTACTTGATAATGTTTATATACTGTAATCATAATTCAATTAGGGACGGTCATAAATTTTGTTGTGGTTTATAGAGTATAAGGTAAATTTTTCTACTTCTGAAAGTACTTGTCAGTACTTTTTCATGATTTGTAAATGTATAATAAACATTGCTCCAACAATTTCAGTTACTCTCGGTGTTATTTTAGAACTTTTTATACCTTCCTTCACAGGGGCAAGGTTTACATATTTATTTAAAGTCACCAACATAACTAAGAACTGATGTATTTTGTGTGGATTTAAAATAATTTCTCAGATTACTGGTGTTGGGGCAAAGTTAGTCCTTTGTGAATTTTCATACTGGTTTTGGGCATACACTAAGGTAAAGAGAAAAAGGAGAAGGCAGCTATTACTAACTCATAATGTATGATACTGCATTTTAAGCAAGTGAAATTATATCAGTACCCTTATATTAACACAGTAAATATAAATTTGATAACAACCAGCAGACAAAATTGACCAGCAATGGATGAAGTCACCTCAACCAAAAACAACTATGCTACATAGCAGTCAATACTACCTAAGAGAGCAATTTAAACAATGGTTAAAAGCACATTCTTGTTCTGCTGTCTAAAAAAATAAACCTTATTCACAGGTTACTAAGATGCCATTGTAGCATTCACTTTAATAAGTGAATTCTGGCCTTACAAAACTACTTTATTTACTCTTTGAGACTGTAACAGGATGGACTCAGAACATCTTTGCCAGAAGTGCAAGGATTTCACAGGTTCAGGACACAGTTCTTCAAAACACTTCAGAGTTGTTCTAGAGAAATGGATACTAGAGGAAACTTTGTTTGCATCAGTGATGTAAAGCCAGATTTTGGTCTATATTGAAAGTAAAAGAAGGAACTGTTGGCACATTGTGTCTAATAAAAGGAGATAAGATGTTTTTCCATGGAAACATTAATATTTTCCCTTGAATGTTAATTTACAATATGTACAATTACACATACCTGAAATAGCATGCCATTCTGTTTGGAGGATATCCTTTGCTTAGATAGTCCTAATCTGGGTAAGGTCAGTACCTTTTTACTGACTGATATCAACTTTGGCAGGCTATGGAAAAACTTTAAGGACACAGCAGTAGATATCGAAATGTTATACACTTGCAAAAATACATACACTAATGCAGATCAACAGTGATTTAAAATATACCTGAAATCTTCTATTTACGTATGTTGACTGAAAATATATTCGGTAACCTTTGCAAATGCACATGTGTGAGCTAAGGCATTGCAGTTTATAAGCATCCTGAATGTGTAATTCTCTACTGGCTTTGTCACTTGCTTCGTACAAACCAGTCCTGCCTGGGAGTTTTGACAATTAATATTTTGTACCACTCCTATATAAAGAAAAGAGCAAAAGGTTCATTATTCCAAGAGTCATACAAGGAGACTTCCGTTCCTGCTATTCCATCCATTCAGGAAAAAAACTTGAGAGGGGGAAATGTCATTAATTTTATGTATACATTATTTGACCAAATGTACATTCTGCTACCGCAAGGCAGATCAGCTTCTTGTTATACAGTAGGACGGCATATGTTTCTACTATGCCTGGTGGTAACATACACATTTTATTATAGTGTCTGCATCTGCATCTACCACATACCTAACTCACGTTCTCCTTTCATTGTGTGATGAATGCACAACCAGCTAAATATCTGGATGTACATTTTCGTGCACATGTGTATAAGTGTTCCTGTCCCTTGACCATACATGTGCTCTTCCCATGGCATCGGAGACTGCACTTGCTTGCCTGGTTGTTTTAGACCTTATCTAGTTAAACAGGAGTGCTTGTGGGGGACTTCTCAGGTAGAGATTGGCTAAGTCAATCACCAGAAAAAGTAATCTGACTTATTACTACTTCCCTAAAAGGTAAGGATGCCTTTTATGAAAAGCACCAGTTAACACAGCACAGACAGGATGGGTTCTACTGAAGGTCGTCTGTGGCCCACAGGGCAGAGCTTTACCATAGTCACTTTGTTGTTACAAAGAGAGGATGTTATAGGGGCTCAGGTGTAGTGGGTCTCTCTTGTCATTACTCCTGACCTATACAATGAGCTCCAACAAGTTTGTAAGAGTACTGGAGAGGCATAACACCCCTTTTAAGGGCTATTCATATCCAAAATGTTGGCAGACTTGTGTGTGATGTTTTCATCACTGCCACTTCTTCCTGTGGAGTGCAAAATATACTGTTGAAAGCAGCTTCGCAGAAGACATAGAGGAATTCTACACGAAGAGATTCAAAAAGCCTTCATCTTGGAATTTCTGAATATAAACAAACATTCCTTCTTTCAGTCCCACCAATATGATACACATATGTATGGACATTGCTACAGCAGTGACAAAACTGGGGGCAAGAGGCAGAAGAGAAGGGGGAAGAGACTGTAAGCACACTTAATAAGTCAATTATTAATGAGTGCAATACAGTGAAATCTTGGTATTGTCTCATTACCGTGTTGTCACTGTAGATATCTTTCCAGGATGTGAATCACACTAAGGACCTGTATTCCTGAAAGCAAGATAGGTATGTTGCCCTTTGTACTTGTGACAGATGTGAAATGGTTAAGTTTTGAGAAACATCATAGCTAAACTTTTCAAAAAGATTTGATGTTCTGTCAATATTGATTCAGGTTTCTCAGTGTCAGTGGAGTAAAAAATAATAAAGTTCTGTTGCTGCAGGGACATGAAGAAAAGATGTTTGATTGATTCTTCCATTATCCAATGACAGCTATTATGGAACAGGAATAAAAATGGCAATTATATTCTTGCTTTATAGAGGAAAAAGAAGGAACAAGAAACTGTTCTAAGATTTACAGAGTTGACATTTGAGAGGTGAAATATGCCAGACACAGGAACTGCAATGATTGGTCTCACAGCCCTGTATCCAGAAGCACAGATATTTATCCATAACATTTGTATTCAGCAATTGAAACTAATATGTAGTGGTGTTCAGCTATATTGCACAACTAAGTGCTATATTGCACATTAGGAAATGGTGTAGTTGTATACCCATTAATGTATGAAGTAGACTTAAAGAGATAAAAAAACAGCAGACACTTTTTTAATGTTTCCTTTTTGCTTAGATTAAATTTAATCACAATGAAATGTTTTCCAAACACTCAAACACAGTATAAGGCACTGCTTATGTTTGTACCTGCAGATAATAGTTGTGCAGACATTGCTGCTTTTTTTTTTTTCAGTACTTTCCCTTATTTTCACATGCTTATATTTCAGAGACAGAAAACATATTTGTGCAAAACTTATTTTTTCAATCTAGGGGAAAAAATAGCTCTAGATTTTTTAAACTCTGACATTAATTCTAATAAACATATGTTTCATTGCATCAGGTTGCATTTTATTTTGAGAAAAAAAAGAAACAACTGATGATGTTTGTTGCTTTAGACATAAACGCCACAATAATACATACAAGTTTAATTTTGAGCAACTCCCCCCCCCTTCCCAACTCCGCAATAAAAACAATTAAACAATGTGGTATTTTTTCTTTTTTTTTTTTTTTTTTTTTTTTTTTTTTTTTAAGACAGCCTCCAGATATGCAGTGGAAAATGGAAGTAAGAAGGAAATTGTCAAATTGTTCTTTTAATTTTATTAAAACTTCACCTACGGCTGCAATTTTGACAAGCTTGTCTTTGCTTGTCTTTTAGTTGGTCTAATTTTGTTTGTATATAAATGTAATGTTGAAAAAAAATTCCTTAATATAGAGCTGTTGATTACACAATCTATGTCAATAAAAGATAAATTACATAAACTGATCTTTATTTCTCAAGTGATCTAACTGAAGACTATAGCAATGTTAGGTATTGCTCAAACTAAAGGACAAGTTAGAGAAGAAAAACTGCTTGTTATTACTGGCCATTCAATTCACATCTGTTCTCATAAATCTTATGTGCCTTTGTACAACAGTGCAATTTCTACTCTTTTGGACAGCTCTTTGCTACTTTGGTAATCTACAATGTCTGCTGATATAATTTGCATTAAATATTTTCCCAGGGGTATAACAGCAACTCTCTCATCTGGTAAAACCTCTCACTTCTACCATGCCTAAAAACTTCTCCCAAACCTCAGAATGATTTTTCAGCCACTGGGTCTTAGAATATCTGTCTCTGCTTTATAGTCAGCAAATGCTACCCTTCCAGCTTCTCACCAGCCTCACTATTCACTCCTCCCTTTGGCTCTGCTTCCCATTGTGTGCTGGTTAAGTCACAGATGTGTGGTCTATGTCAACTGGACCACAGCCATCAAGTGCTTATGTGCTCTCAGACTGGACATCCGTAGTCAAATGTTATCCCAAAGTATCTCTCGTCGATCTTGCACATAATGCTTTCAAAAGCCAAATTAAGACCATAGCACTATCTGAGCCTTTACCTTAATTGCAGAAATTAAATTCCTCTTTAAATGGTAGTTGGTTTTGTTTGTTCTCAGGGAAATATACTTCCTCAAAGATGTCTAAACTTCCTTTTGGTAGTTGAATTGTTTGTTGACCTTTCTCAGACTAGGCTATGACCAAGCCTTTATGATTGGTGACGCTGCGGTGGCAGATAGACAGTTAACTTTATTTTCTGGTGAAACATCTAAACAATATGTTGCACAGTTTAACTGGAATATTGTAACTAGACTAGGAAGACTGAGAAAAAAAACAGGAAGCAGGTTTATTTCTAGCATAAGCAATCAAAAGTTTTTTATTTACGACAGCAAATGATAGCAGCTGGCATGTGTGCTACACCTTTATTAGGACCCTATCAACAATCTAACACTGTAAATAATTCTGCAGTGTGAACAGTAATTCATTACATTTTATCAAGTTGAATATGTCATGTCCTGTATCTTCAGGAAAGGAAAATACAAGTGAAGATAGACATCAGTCGATAACATAACAATAGAAAAGAGAAAACAACTAGTTCTACAAAACATTCTGTCAAGGAAATGCGTAGTAATTTTCATTTTGCAATAGATAACATAGTCTAATATCTAATCTCTAGCAGTAAACAATACTAAATACCATGAGAAAAATGTGTATGGATGACACAACAGTTTTCAGAATGGGAATTTTTTTCCTAAATTTTCTCAATGATATGCCCTAGCATATTTCCTTATTTTATCAATATGAAAAAAAATATTTATTTTAGGTCAATTCTTTCCAGTACAATTAGAAGCTCGCAACCACCTATAATAAGAAAATTATATTTATTTGATTTCTATATTAGCTAGCAGTTGAATAATTCCCTGTCAAACTCTTAATAAAATTTTCTTTACGGCATGGGAGAAATTTAATTATCTTTTGAGGTGTTTTTTGCCAAGATTTTGTAGTGTCTTTCACTATATAGACAATCCTTTTCAGTGTATGTTAGAACCACTAAAAAACCCTTCACTTTTTCTTTTATTCCATTCTTTCGACCCCAAATTTGAAACAT
>NW_010972664.1:121213-122540 GCF_000737465.1 Haliaeetus leucocephalus
CATATGGGACTATTAAAGGGTGAGTGAGTTTTGCTGATCACTCCTTGGCTCTCCAGTTGACAAATCAACTTATGGATGGGAATCAGAGTCTTGGTTGGTGCGATATTGCCACCGGTGCACCGTCGTGGTAGCAATTGGCACTTCTTGTTCTTCAACCCTCAACAACCCCACAACCGAAGGGTCTTGAGAGAGACCAGGCAGGGTAGACAGCTGTTCAGTGCCCTCCGTCTCCAAGGCAGCTATACCAAAAGCCCATCGATACCCCTTTGGGTCCTTAAAATCCCCTCTCCTGAGATAGTCTATGCCAAGGATACATGGAGCCTCTGGACCAGTCACAACGGGGAGTTTCTGCCATTCATTCCCAGTTAGGCTTACTTCAGCTTCCAATACGGTTAACTCTTGGGATCCCCCTGTCACACCAGAAATACAAATGGATTCTGTCCCTTTATAACTTGATGGCATTAGAGTGCACTGTGTGCCGGTGTCTACTAGAGCCTTATACTCCTGTGGGTCTGACGTGCCAGGCCATCGAATCCACACAGTCCAATAGACCCGGTTATCCCTTTCCTCCACCTGGCTGGAGGCAGGGCCCCTCTAATTCTGGCCAGAGTATTCAGTATTCACTTCTTGTAAAATTGGCTCAGAAGTCCCTTCAAGAGGATCGGAAATGAAATCAGCCCTTCTACTCTGTTTGGAAACTGGAGCGGCATTTTTCCTGGTGGAATCCCCTTTTGTAGTGTTTTTTCCTCGCAGCTCACGTACCCGTGCATGTAGGACCGAGGTAGGTTTTCCATCCCATTTCCTCATGTCCTCTCCATGATCACATAGGTAAAACCACAGGGCACCTCACGGTGTGTACCTTCTATATTCTCTCTCTTGGGCAGAGGAGCGCTCACTCCTAATAGCTGAGACATTGGTCCTTACAGGTGGGGAATAGGACATATCCTCTTTGAATTGCTGGAAATCCTCGGACAGCTTCTCCACAGCCGCAATGCAGGCTTGTAGGGAGGAGGAGAGATTTTCTTCGTATTGACGGAGTTGGCGAGCCACTTCCTCCACTGTCGGTGCCTCTTCATCCTTCCAGGCCATTATTGCCAATGCGTTGGCATAGGACGATGGTGTGCTCCGTACAAACTTCCGCCACATGGGTCGTGTGCATTGGACTTCGTCTGGATCTTTGGGTAATTGTGGGTTGTCCGGGTCATGATGAATCGTCTCTAGCACAGCTAATTCCCTCAGATATTGGATACCTCTTTCCATGGTGGTCCACTTGCTTGATTGACATATAACATCTTCCTTAAAGGGGTACCTTTCCTTCACACTTGAC
>NW_010972664.1:124713-167609 GCF_000737465.1 Haliaeetus leucocephalus
TTATTTTTCTACTTAGGATTACACCCCACTTTTCAGGAACATGAACCTGTAGGGTTTTGGGGTTTGGTGGGGTTTTGTCGGGGGGTTTTTTTTGTTGGTTTTTTTTTTTTTTTTTTTTTCATAAAGTACTTGGGATGGAATATACTACAAAGATTTGAAATATTTTGAAATTGCATAAACACTAAGCTGCTAGCAAGAAAAGAAACAAAATCAGGGCCTTTTCAGAACAGAAAAACACTTTTGTTCCTTCTTAACATTAAATGGATATCTAGTATCACTTTAAACTGTTAATGAATTATAACTTTATGATTACCTTCAATTCATCAGTTGAGTAACTAATTATTTCAACCCTTTGTAAATACAACAATGTAATAAAATAATTACTCTAAAATAAAGTACGAAAAACCCAGAAAGATGGATCATAACCTCAAAAACCCAGGGTAGTGACTCATCCCAGAATCACTAGTCATCGCATCTGTAATTTACCGATCACAGCCGCCAGAGTCTGTTGGCGAAGGGAGCAAGAACTGTGCTTGAAAACTGTTTTCAATTTGTTTCCTAACACAGGCTAAACCATGTTTAATTTGTCGGTGCAAGTCATGCTCAGTGCACTACTGTGAAAGCATGTTTCGCATCTTAACAATTGTATCTGCTTTCTGGATCAGGTACTGAGCCATTTCAACCTCTTTTATAAGTCAGACTTAGGGATTTCATGCTCCATGTAACAAACGAGGAGACCTGAGAGCAGACATGAACCCTTGAATCTGTCTCCAGCTTTCAGGTATTATCTAATGGGAGGAGTAGGAAAGCTCAGTTCAAGGGGGCATTATAGCACAACTGCTGCAGGACTGCTGAAGATCTGAGCACAGCACAGTGGTGTGGTCATGTAGGTTTGTTCTGATAGTAAGTATTTATCGGAGCTCCCAGGAAAGGTGGAGCATGGCTAGCGACAGATAAAGGGATGTAAGGAGTTAGGAGTGTTTGCTAGTAAGGACCCCATTTCAGATGTAAGCAGATGATTACAGCGTATTAAAGCATACATGGCATGAATCTTTGTAGCCCTGGTCTTTACTGTAACATAGGACAGCTACTTGCGCAATGTAGGCAGCAAAACCACTACCTGAGTAAACTCTTACAGCACTATGCATGGAAAGGGCTTCATCTCTCTTGCCTCCATGCAGCTGGTGAAAAATGCCCTCTTTTATCAACAGCAAAAACTACCAACAAAGAACAAAAGGGAGTATTACAGCATTTTTTTTTGGTAGCTACGTCTTATCACTTATATATGCCTGCTCAAATTTTTTCCATGCATTTCTTGGCCACTGTTTACATCTAAATTAAATCTACATGCAAATTAGTATTCACAAGGTATTTTTAATTAACTTTAAAAATGAAAATTGGCTTATTTAAAATCATAAATATATTCAAGGACTTGAATCTTTTACCAAAAAAAAACCCTTTAAATTGAATAATATAGTATACTTTCCCTCATTTTTTTTAATGTCTGAATGCAAATATCATTTCCTGAGCAACTCTGACAGTAGTTCCACTTATTTTTTTTCTAACTAGTTTAGTGGAGAAATTATCTTCTCATGCTCTGTGCAGTGGTGTAATTTTTCTATGAGTTTTGCAAGCAAACGTATGGTCTTCCTTATTCTCATGCCTGGAATAGTGTCTAAAGTGGTCATATTCCTGAATGTTGTCTCTCTTCTTCTGTGCATTAATGTACTCAACCCTCGTGGACTGAGCAGACCTCTCAGTGTTTTCACCTGCCAGAATGTGACAGAAGGAATCAGCATGAGTGACAGATGACCAAAATGCAGAACAGCTGCTATGGATGTCAGGTCTTGCTATAGCTGATGGGTTTTAATGCTTTATAACTACAGTACCACTTTTCAAAATAGACTTTCTCACTATACATGTTCAATGAAATCTAAAAAAAAATTTAAAAAAATCCAAACAAACAGAATCACAATTAAAAGAGACTTTTCCAATACTTATCATCAGGGTCTGATCCTGGACCTATGGTGTGAATGTACAGACTTTTTTGCCAGTAGAACTACAGTAGGTGTTATTTATTTCTGTTTGACTGTTGTTAAATGGGGGGGTGGTGTGAGGGACAGTGCTGAGCTGCTAACTCACGGTGCTGCTGCCTAACGTGAGGGACTGTGCTGAATTGCTGACTCACATTGCTGACTCACGGTGCTGCTGCCTAATGTGAGGGACTGTGCTGAAGTGCTGACTCACACTGCTGACTCACAGTGCTTCTGACTCACGGTGCTGCTGCCCCAATACCCTGCTGTTGTAAGGGAGTACGCACAAGATGTCCCCAAAGAAACCACCATACCCGCGCCTGCCGAGCTGTGCTTGCCCGATAGGGTAATGAGCTCTGTGGAAATGGGTGGACTTTTCCGAAAAATTGTGGGGACTGGGGCAATAAGAGCACTGCGTTCTCCCCTCTCAAAAAAGAAAAGACCCGAACATGGAAAGACATCGGAAGGACTGTGACACCTGAAGGAGAGACACCTGACTGGCGGCAGAGGAACCCGACCCTCCATCACTGGCATCGGAACTGACTCAGCGGGACGTTGCTGGCTTCGTGGTGGTGGTAACTAGTCTTGCTACCTCTCTTCCATTCACTTGCTTAGGTCTGCCTCTTTTTCTCCTTCCTCCCTCTGTTCTATCGCAGCTATTGGTTATTGTAGGGAATAAAAGTTGTAAGGTTGTACAGCATCTGACCTTGTTTGTGTCTTAATCTCGCTCTCGGGATCATTTAACAACCCTCTCCGATATTGGATCGGGACAGGTGGCATGGGGAGAAGGGTTCAATCTACTTGATAGAGAGCAATAACAGATTTCACATAAGAAACCATCAGCTTTATCAGAGGACATAGGAAAGGTGTGTGTCTCACAGTTACAGGTAAGACAGGCAAACCCACAGTCTTCAGGGACCCTTGTGAAATGCAGAGCAACCACAGGAGGAAGAGTTCAGATCACAGAAGATGAAGCACATCAAGAAGAAGATGAATTTTTTGTGGTTTATGATTGCCACCATCATTGACTCCCTACTTAATTTTAAGCACTTCTTTTAAACAAAAATTGTAAAAAAAGTCATTATGCTACTAGTATTACTGAGTGAAAAAATGAGCCTTGGACTCACAGTGTGATGTTTTCACCTAAGAACATGTCGTGGTTTAACCCCAGCCAACAACTAAGCACCATGCAGCCGTTCACTCACTTCCCCCCCCCCCCATTGGGATGGGGGAGAAAATCGGGAAAAAGAAGTAAAACTCATGGGTTGAGATAAGAACGGTTTAATAGAATAGAAAAGAAGAAACTAATAATGATAACACTAGTAAAATGACAGCAGCAATAATAAAAGGATTGGAATGTACAAATGATGTGAAGGGCAATTACTCACCACCCGCCGATCGAAGCCCAGCTAGTCCCCAAGCGGCGATTCCCTGCCCCCACTCCCCAGTTCCTATACTAGATGGGACATCCCATGGTATGGAATAGCCTGTTGGCCAGTTTGGGTCAGCTGCCCTGGCTGTGTCCTGTGCCAACTTCTTGTGCCCCTCCAGCTTTCTTGATGGCTGGGCATGAGAAGCTGAAAAATCCTTGACTGTAGTCTAAACACTACTTAGCAACAACTGAAAACATCAGTGTTTTCAACATTTTTTGCATACTGAACTCAAAACATAGCACTGTACCAGCTACTAGGAAGACAGTTAACTCTATCCCAGCTGAAACCAGGACACTGCAATTAGCAGGAAACATTGCCTGATTAGATGAATATATTCATCTGAGTTATGCCTGTTTTCCTCAGCTGAGGCTCTGACTTCCGAATCTTTAGATTGTTGGACGATTCATCATAGAGGTATCTGTAGCAGCATATGTCATCACACTTTCCTTATTTTTCCGCTTATGTCTTCCTAAACACAGTCATTAAGGATAATAAATAACTGTTTCATATATTCCAGGAAGATATTTTCATTACAATATATTATTTTATTGCCATGTGTCTGCCAGATCAGTGACAGCATGTTTCCCATCACCCTAACTGATTAATCAGTGTGGAAGGCTAAAACTTAAAAAGATTAAAACAAAAATCTTATGATTCTTTTATTGTTTGCTATATAAAGCCCTTTATGAAGTTTAACGTTATTAATGTGTGATAAGAAAGAAACTTAGGAAAATTCTGTTTTAATGCCTATAGCACTACATACATAGTTTTATCAAATTTAGATATGCAAGCATGCTCATGGCTTTGTGATGGTCCTTTCCTATGTGAAAGTTTCAGAAGCAGAAAAATGTCTGGGGATGTGAAAAAACATGGGGACATTGTGAGGCTTGTTTTGATATTTTTGTAGGTTGCCTTGTGAGGCAGATGGAACTGGTCCAGTGAATTAATGGAGTCAACAGGACATCTGCAGTGCATAAGGGATGCTCATGTCGTCAAAGCAGCAGAGGGTCATGGAACTGACTGAATGCCACATTGTTACCAGGAGATAGCTGCAAGAAGTGCTGAGAGCTGCAGCAATGAATCCAACACAAACATTCATTTCAAGAACATAGCTGTAGGTCACACTAGAAAATAAAGGTGAGCAATTTGCATAGCCTTTCTATAACTAAAGCTTCGCTGAGCTATTGGTTAAAGAATAAGAAAACACAGATTTAAGAGACACACTACCTGGCAAAATTTGTCCTTTTTGTTTCGTTAGCTAATGATCACTGAGAAAAAAACTAACCTTTCCAAGTTATCTAATGTAGAGGCAGACACAGGTGCTATTTTTCATGATTTCTGTGCATTAAATGACAGATACAAATCAGCCATAATCACTGTTGAAGGCACAGGTGTCCTTAAGTTTAGCCTTGGATTAAGCAATGTGAGCTGGAACAGACTCAAGTAAGACTCATTGACATTAATCAAGCACTCTTTGAGCTAATGTATACAGAGCACTGTCCTGCTTGTGCCTTTCTCAAGTGCATCATTGTTATAGATTTTGCTGCCCCAGGAAACTGAAAGTCCTAAAACTTATGCAAGGGCAGCACAATGATCAACAGAGCTTTTCTTGAGCTTGGAGTTTTCATCAGATCCATTTGTGAAGGGATTCACATTCAACCTACCTGGCCCCGAAAGAGCAGCAGTTGATATCAGCGAGCACTGCTGCCAGGTGTCCTGTGCCAAAAGGGAGGAAACTGCTTCCAAAGGGCCTCTGCTGTGTGAAGATTGCTCATACCAGAGCCAGCATGTTCAGAGAGCCGAGTGGGAACTGGGAAGTAATCTTGCAGTGTCACTCCTTCCTGGTTCGAACAAACTATAGTGGGACAACTGGTATTTCGGTGACTAATGCAACTGACTGGGTGCCTGGATCATCAGCACCAAAGCTCTGCCCTGAGATTTATTAAGTGTTCCTGTGCCCAGTTCTTGCCAAGATTATGAAGGACTGTGACTCAGTGAAGGACTCTATTATTTGAGTCCTTTCATACTCACACCAAGTTGACACATAGCCATGCTTCCAGTTGGACCCAATCTCAAGATTGACAATAAAAAAGGGGACAGGATGCAAGCTAGAAGGTAAAGAAAAGAATTATGTATGATCTTGTTTCACGTGTACAGCCTACCTCTTCTCATGAATATAGTTTACTTGGTAAGGGACACTTCTGCTCTTTACTTAGTGTAAGTCTCCACAGTGTATACAATTTTTGTTTCTTTTTAAAAAAAATCTCTTGAATTGGCAAATATGAAAGGTATTTAAACATTTATGATGCATAAATATACCTTCAGGTGGGAAATTGAAAACTTCGGGAAGTTATGAGTAGTAGCTGCAGCCTAAGCAGAATAGCCTCCCTGGCTTTCTTTTATAGTTTACTGAAAGAGGTGGACCCTCTAGGGAGAATGCAAAACCATATTCCTATGGTGAAGTGCTGTTTGAGGTGCCTGTCTTCCCTCAGAGACCCTAGGGAGGTTATCTATGTGGGCTGGTTTCTTCAAGGCATATCCTTTTCCCTCCTGACCTGAAAGCATTCATTACAGGTGAAATTTAGTTACGTATGAAAGCACTGCTGGCAAATACCTGTGCACCATTAAATTTCACAGCTGTGTAGGGGAAGGAGCAACAGACAGGAAACCCTACGTGCCTACACATCTCAAACTGCATAGGTTGTCATGGCTCTCTGAGGTGGGAGTGGGCCAGAATGAGGGCTACGTGAATGACTTACATTGGTCTCTGTCTCTACCCTGTTCCTTCTCTTTTTTAAAGTCATAACAGAATATTTTGGAAGGAAGGGGCAGAAAAAAAAAAAAAAAAAAAGGCTTGGTATTAATATTGAATGATTTCTTTATCTTGTTAAAATGATCATTTAAGAGCCCACATAAAAATATTTCATGCCAAAGAAAATGATCTTTTTCATCCTCTATGACATTTTCTTTTTCTATTATTACAATTTCTTTTACTTCAAATGTCAGTAAAATCTGAAGTAGAATATTTCAACATGAAAGATCTGAAACTTTTATTTTAATGTTCTCCTCACCCTTCAATAAAATCAGTCAGTGAATTTGACAAAAAATTAGAAGTTGCTTGGGCCAGTTCAAAGTTACCCTAATAATGAAAAAAAAATAGATGAAGAAGAATTCCATGTCTATATAGCATTTTTCAATCCTTATTTAGAGACATTTGTCATACCATTAACGTTTGTAAAGCAGTACATCCCCTCTTGCCTGAAGAATCCAATATTGCTGCATTTACCTGTCTAATACACAGATAAACAAGAAGTGTCACTTTGGTTTAGAAGATACTACCAAAAGCAATGAAAAATGACAACTTATAAATTGCCTTATTAGCCTCTTGTACTGAGCCAGGATGGGATCTGACCACTTGCCAGCACAAAGCCATCATGCTCACCCAGTCCCCAATGTCCCCAGTTGCCCCTGTGAGAGGTGTGCTGGAGGGCTGCTGGTGTGCATGCTCCCCTGCGTGCTCACTAAGGGGTATAGACCTGCACGCCTGCCTGAGCCACTGCCAGCCAGCATGCAGGAAGCATAGCATTTCAGACAGAAGCTGAGAGATTGTTTGCAACAAAAAGCGCTTTCATTTCTGTTTTATTTCATTGTTGCTGGAATGGGAAAAATACATGGGTCTCAAAGACCAGTTTATGCTGTATTTACTTCTGTTATAAAGGCAAAAAGCACTGATAAACCACAAAGCTATTATTTGTTCAGATCTAATATCCTGCAAGAAATGGGATTTTTTTTTCTACCCGTGAGGATGAAATCTTTAGCTTTAAACAATTTTTTTGATGTCAGAAGGACTTGAGATTAGACATCAAGATAATTGTATTATGATTACTATCTGGTTTATTACCCTTTTGCTTCTTTTTCAGACATGATTTGGGAATAAGCTGGTTCAAAAACCAACAGTAGAAGCTAGCTAGACTTAGAAAACCAGCACAGACTGAAGGTGCATTACCTTGTGAAGTGCTAGAGCTAGAAAAGCCCATTTTAATGCTACCAATAAGCTTGGAATTTCAGGTTTCAGGTAACATAAAATATTAACCTTTCAATCCAGTGTTCATGAGATATTGGCTGTTAAAATGCATGTGGAAAAAGCTTGTAAGGCAGTTTTATTTGTAGGCCAGTACAAATGCTTTCAGGATCAATATGCTTTTTCAAACATTGCTCCCAGACTACTGATCAGATGGGGGAAAACAGTGTCGCTCTATAATCAACCACATAGCCTCAGAAAACCTGTGAGGGTGATTCTTCCTGAGGATCATGCTTTACCCTCTCTCCCTACTTTCTCCAGAAACACACAAACATGCATGTGTGTATTGGGTTTGTGTGGCAAGGTGTTGGTAGTGGGGGGGTTACAGGGGTGGTTTCTGTGAGAAGCTGCTAGAAGCCCCTTTGTCCAACAGAGCCAATACCAGCCAGCCCCAAGACAGACCCTCTACTGGCCAAGACTGAGCCCATCAGTGACGGTGGTAGTGCCTCTGGGATAACAGATTTAAGAAAGGGAAAAAAGTTCTGGTGGGCACAGAAACTGCAGCTGGAGAGAGAAGTGAGAACATGTAAGAGAAACAGCCCTGCAGACCCCAAGGTCAGTGAAGAAGGAGGGGGAGGAGGTGCTCCAGGCACCAGAGCAGAGATTCCCCTACAGCCTGTGGGGAAGACCATGGTGAAGCAGGCTGTCCCCCTGCAGCCCATGGAGGTCCATGGTGGAGCAGATATCCACCTGCAGCCTGTGGAGGACCCCACGCCAGAGCAGGTGGTTGCCTGAAGGAGGCTGTGACCCCTTGGGAAGCCCGCACTGGCGCAGGGTCCTGGCAGGACCTGTGGACCCGTGGACCTGTGGAGAGAGAAGCCCACACTGGAGCAGGTTTTCTCGCAGGATTTGTAAGCCTGCAGGGGACCCATGCTGGAGCAGTGTGCTCCTGAAGGACTGCACCCTGTGGAATGGACCCATGCTGGAGCAGTTTGTGAAGAACTGCAGCCCTTGGAAAGGAACCACATTGGAGAAGTTCATGGAAGACTGTCTCCCGTGGGAGGGACCCCACGCTGGAGCAGGGGATGAGTGAGGAGTCCTCCCTCTGAGGAGGAAGGAGCGATAGAGACAATGTGTGATGAACTGACCGCAACCCCCATTCCCTGTCCCCCCCCCCGTGTCACTGAGGGGGTAGGTAGAGAATCTGGGAGGGAAGCTGTGCCCAGGAAGAGGGGAGGGGGGAGGGGAAGGTGTTTTAAGATTTTATTTTATTTCTCATTACCCTACTCTGGTTGATTTGTAATAAATTGAGTTCATTTTCTCCAAGTCAAGTCTGTTTTGCCCATGATGGTAATTGGTGAGTGATGTCTCCTGTCACTATCTCAACCCATGAGCCCTTTGTTATATTTTCTCTCCCCTGTCCAGCTGAGGAGGGGAGTGATAGAGTGGCTTTGGTGAACACCTGGCATCCATCCAGGGTCAATCCACCCACAATGTGCATGTACATACACCCTTACTCTCTTCTAGGGTGGAAACTCCACTCCCACCCTTCTTTTGTTGACTGAAGAGCCAAGAGAAAATATTCATTGACCATCTATACAATTCAGTTACATGTTGTGTTTTCCTGATTTCAACTCTTAACTTACCTTTCAGAGAAGATAACTACATTAATGTAAGAGACTGAATTGTTATCTTGAACCATTTGCCTCAAAGATTGTTAGGTGTGAGGGACCGGGCTATCATCTCAAGGAACTGTGAACTGCTTATCTCAAGCCCTTTGTCTCTAAGATGGCCTGTTTAAGCAGGACACTCCTCTGTCCATAAGGACGATTACCAGGCCATTGAGGCATCCAGGGGAGGAAACGGGGCTGGAGCTGATAAGATACTGGTTTCTGGTGTTGATCACGCGAAGGTCCTGTGATAGACGAAACCTGCAGCGCATGACATCATCGAAATATGCCCTATAAAAACCCGTAGAGACAAGCTGTGGCGGCCTTTTTCACCACCAAAGAATTGAAGATTGAGGACCAACGGGACGCTGCTGGATCCGTGGTGGTGACTATCCTAGCAATCCTATCCCGACTTCTTGCTTAATTTCTACCTTTTCTTCCATTCTATCCTATCACCACCATTTTCCTCTTTTGATACTTTTGATAATAAAAGCTCTTTCTTTTAAAGAGCAGATGCTTTCTCAGCCCCTGAAAATCTCTATGCAGTGCAAGGATGATTTTTCAGCTAGCATTCTATGGGGTGCATAATACCCATTTGACTTTGGAAGGAGTGATTTTTTTTTTAAGCACATTAATTTTAGTTTGTTTTTTTTTTAATTAAGGAGAGTTGATGTATTTCTGACAATAAGATATTTTTTATTCTACACATTCCTTTATTTTGAACTAGATATTTCATACATATACATCATCCATAATGGATTTGTATAGATATGTGTTTATGTTTTTTCAGGTCTACCTAGTAAAGAAGTTTTCTTGTGATGTCACTTACCTCTGTAAAAAATGGGTTGAGATGTTTAAGCTGCTTCATATCTATTCACTAGATTATAGCTATGGTACCAGCTGAGGAGGTAGACCACTTCATAACCTAATGTACTTGTCTCTTTGTTCATAAAAATTGAAAAATTGTTATGATAAGAAAACAAAACAAAATGGTGTAGACATTTCTGAGATCAATTACTTTTTCCATAAAATTAATTCATAAAACACAACAAAAGAAATTAACCAGAAATTCATAATATATTACCTATCAGCTTTGTTTATTATTTCATCTATGGTTGATTTACCTCCTATCTGGGTGCTGACAATGATATAAGTAAAATGAAGAACAGTTTTTAATCTACTTTTCAAAGAATGAAGGATGAAATTCTTTTAGTAGTCTCTTCCTGCAGATCTTAAGTGATGGTGTTTGATTGCACTTGTGGATAGTACAGCAAATGCAGTCTTTGATTTTGAAGTAGCCATGCGCTTTTTTTTACTTGCCTGAAATACATTATTTTTTCAGGGTTTTGGTTTGGTTTGGTTTGGTTTTTTCAGGTCATCTCATTCTGAAGTAGCAGCAAGGCAGAACCTAGAAAGTTTCAGAGGCAAAAGAAAAGAGAATGAAAGGGAAAAAAATCAAATTAATTTTGTGTTTAGATATAAAACTATCAGAAATAAATTGATCAGTTAGCTTGTGTTAAGGACTGCTGATTTTGGACACCATTGAATAAATGATGCAGGATTTGGTGAGAAATGTATTTAAAAGCTCTTTAAATATCAAGCAGTTCATTGTAGGATGCAGTCTTTGTCTGGAACTTTAGGTTCTTTAATAGTTTTGGAAAAATCTCTGCAAAAGGAATCTATGGTGAATCAGTCTGCCTAAAATGTAAGTGAATATTGGAAGCTTGGGTCCTTCTAAACCTCCTTTGTGGAGAGCAGCCTAACGATGCTAGAGAAGGAAAAAGTGAACTGTACTGTTTCATGTTATGGTTGAATCAAACTACAGCTCAAAGCAAACTAATAACCTACTACTCAGGTAAAGGGCAAAGGCTCATTTCTTTTGTCCTCTCTTTCTCTTTTTCTCCAGCCATGCTATCCCTCTGCCTCCCATGTTCCACGTTTGATGATTGTTTATCTAATTCAGTTTTCTTACATGGCAACAATTTTTTTTTTTTTTTTCATTTTCTTCCCAACTCAGTTTTCTTGCCATTTAGTATTTGAAAGAAGCTTGCCATCTGGTTGTTTAAGTACTAGAGTGAGCACAAAAGTAATGACGGAAAACACAGACAGAGGTAAAGGGGAGACATTTCCTTTTCAATGGCAGCAGGCCACTGTACCAGCTGAGTCCAGCTGTACCAGCATGATGCCAGAGGTGGTGAGGTGGCATCCTCAGACTGTGCTCACAGCTGGAGGACATCACCATGAGGCAGTACCAGGAGGAGGTCCCTGAGCCATCTCTCACCATGCAGATGGAAACACGTTATTGAATATTTTCGGCACAGCGCATGAGCCCTGGAGCACACTCACAGGAATGCAGACCAGCCCTGTGGAGGACAGCAGCTTGTAAGAGATCGAGTACAGCGCTCCACTTCAGGTCCCTATTTGGCTACAGCACAGATACCTTTCTTTCTATATCATCTTTAAAGCTGTTCCCTCCTGACCAGCTAGGTAAGGACGAAAGGACAGACAGTTTCTTTGCTCTTAAGCTCGATATTTCAGGGATTCTCCTCAGCAAAAGAAGACTGGAGTACAACTCTGATGCTGGTAAATACAGGCAAATAAGTTCGAGACAAGAGACTGGAAGAGACCCATCTGAGAAGAACTATAGGCTGGGCAGTCACCCAACTTGAGCACTAGTGAGGGTTCAAGCGCTGAGCTGAACAAAGAAGAGAAATGGGCTTTCGCACAGGTGTTCTGCTTCTCAGATGACTGTTCCAACCACAGTTTTGGAAGTGTCCATCTTTCTTGTCCATCTTCATCCTTCAAAAACTAGAGGTTATGAACATAATTTCCAGCTCAGTTGTATGCAAGATCTCCAAGCTCTTGTTTTTTTGCTGAGATTCTGCAATGTCTCATCTACTGTCAGTTACATATATACAGGGATTGGTTTCTTTGTACTTTTCTAAACAGATAAAAATTGCTTTGTCTTCACCTTAGAAACAAAACTACTAAGATTTATGTAAAATGATAGTAAAACATAACAAAGGACCTGAAGCTATCTCTCTGAGGAGTAATTTAAACTCCACTAAGTCTTCAGTAAAAACAAAATAGCATACCATAACCATTTACTGCATGTACTTTAACACAATTAGCTGTCTGAGTGCTCTGAAGAGCTTCTGGGATGTGTTAACATGAAGGCTGAATTTCATTTTACAGAGAAACAGTGAAACAGTGATCTTTCCAATATTTTTTGGGGCCACTGCAAGAGGTTTAATGTTACTTTTATGTGCATTTATAAAAGTATCATGGCTATCAATTAATATGTATAATATGATTGAAATAACCAAGGAGCTGCTAAAGTTCTGTGTACAGCCCCCACTAGTTAATCTTTGAAATAGGGAAACAGTAACTAGACATGATTTCGGGTTTAGGAACTAACTACTAGACAATGGGGCTTTGTAAATAAATAGGATGTTTATGTCAGAAAAGGTAATGGAGTGTGGTCTGGTCACTGAACCTTGAAGAACTGCTTGGAACCTCCAAGATTAGGGAAGAAGTACGTAAAAGGTAATTGCTATAGGGGGAGATTATGACCACCGACTCATTGACCACCTGCTCAAATGATACCACTTATCCAAAAGATGACAATGTGATAGCATATTTCCATACATTCTGTATGGTATGTCTAAATATTTTGATGGTTTTAATATTTTGTACCAGCTGTGGAAACTGGTTTGCTGCTAGGTGACTGTAAAAGTGGGATTTGGTAAATAATTATTAGAAATCTTATACTAACACTATGATTGAAACAATAGACAAAAGTATAGCCAAGCAATTAACTAGTAGAGGTAGTTACTCATAAGTTTTGCAGTTCTTTGCTCTTATGACTAGATGTTCCTCTAAGCTAGATGAGAACAATGTTGAAACTGACCACATGTGATTGAAGCTGCGTTAAGCTTCAAGATCAAAGAACAAGGACAAGAATAAAGACTTCAAGGACAGCCAGCAAGAACTTCAAATGGGTCAGTGGTCGCAAAAGCAGCCCTTCGACTCAGATGGATCCTTTACTGCGCATGATCGGATGTAGGCAGTACTAAGATAATCAGTTGCAATTATTTTTATGTATATGTATGCTAATCTGATTAATACGCAATTAGCTATTCTATATAACCTGTTAGTGTTAAAGCTGTGGTATGCACGCTAGGTGGAACTATCCCCCATGCATCCAGCGCTGCAATAAAAAATGCCTGCTTTCTAAAACTCCAAAACGAGTCTTAGAGAGTTTCTTCAACCGGCTTTTCCGTATCAAATGAAGGAAGAAGACAGAGTCTGTGCACTACTTTACATGAGGGGTGAAGAAGAAAGAACCAACCATTAGGGAAATAGCAATGAATATGTATTAGTTAAGTATATAATTATGAAAATTTTTGAGACAAGGGTGTGCTGTCTTTAGACAGGCACCCGTTCATGCATGTCAGTTAAATTAGTTTGAAAATACCTCGACTCTGTGTGTTATTGGCTTGCACGCCAGATAAATTGCAGGAGGTAGAAATAAACCAACACCTGTAAAGTTGAAAGCAGATGACAGACGACCCTTTATTGCTAAAACACACACGTATTTATAATCCCATATTCTGCAAAGTCATTGTACACGCGCACAAGCATAGAATATGATTGGTTATACCATCACTGTACACGCGTGTAAACATAAGGCATAATTGATTATACCAACTAAAACATGCGAAACTTGTCTCAGTCTAATTGGTCAAGATAAACTGCCGAATTGAGGTTCTTTGTGCCAAGTTCCTGTTATCGTGGAATGAGCACTTGTGTTCTTCTAATTGGCTTTATTATCATCTTTCTTTTTTTTGTCTTCTTGTTTATTCTGTTTAAGGTCTTCTAAAGGCATCTGGAATGCTCTTGTGACCGTTAGCTAAATATGTTCCCACAATAAATGAACCTCGTTTGTGGAACAACATCATTTCTGTTATTAGTAAGAGCTAAAATTCTACACCTAGGTGTTACTTCTCTTTTTAAGTTGAATATATTGAACTAAATACAGCAACCTTTTATCTGAGTTATCTATACAATATATTTATCCAATTAAAATGTGTTTGTGTCAATTATGGAGGAAAAAATTTGCACTATGTAAAAATCAATTCATGGCAATGGGTTTACACTAAAGCAGAATATATTCAGACTTTATAAACTTACATTTTTGGGTGTTCAGTCTAGATGTTTTTAATACCTTTTCCTTCAACAGAAAATATTAAATGTTTCAGCTTTATAGCAGTAGAACAGGTTAGAAAAAAGTAAGGGATTCATTCCTTCTTTCTGAGATTAGATTGTAAACCCCTTGTCCAAGCACATATGAGTAATATCAGAGGAAAAGATAAATACAAAGCTACAATGACAAGGAAGACAAACAGAAGCTAAATACCTTCTTACATCTTGCCTCAGTTCTTTGTAGCCAAACCCTAGGTGATGAATGGTTTTAAATCACTATTATTAAAAAAAGAAAGTAAAGTCCCGCTTATAAAAATACTCCATTTAAAAGACAAAAAAAAAAAAGTGTTAAGCATCTCTAGTAACATCAGCAATAACATAGTTTATGTTGCTGTTACTTTCAAAGAAGAAAGCTAGCTGCTTCTATTCAAGGACAGAAAATGCTTTAATGAGGTATAAACAGGTGTGTGTATAAAATTTGATGGACTAATTGCAATAGCTATTTATGTGCTTATATTGGGCCAAACTCCTTGCTCGAGGCAATAGGTACAGCCCTGATGGCTTCAATAGAATTGTGAATGGACTTGGGCACATATCTTTTTCAGGAACAGGAATCATCTTCAAAGGGATAATCAGGTCAAGAGTAGGTGATGGGGGTTGCAAACATACATATTGGTGGCATTCTTCTTCTAGGTAGTTCCAGAAGTGGGGTTCTTTTTTTGGGGTGGGGGCTCTTTTCACCTTTACTGAGATAAGAATTATAGTAATCAGCATTTGTTGGCTTAGAGTTTCTTACCTACAGCTCTTCTGCAAATGTATACAGAATAAAGATACAGTAAAATCATGTATAAGAAAGTTAAAAGCAGTTAACAGCTGTCCTGGTTTCTTTTTCATTCTGACATTTTGGGATTTTGTTTAAAAAAATATTATTCCAAGAAACAATAGCATAACTAAGTACAGATCCAAATTTGTTTTTTCCAAAATCATAAATCTATTCATTTTCTGAATCTAGTACTACAGCCAGCCTTATTGTGTATGAAGAATTAAATCTGTGATGACCAAAAGGCAGATGCTCTGCCAGCCTAGGAGGAGAAGGAGGAGGAAGAGGAGAACTCCTTTCCTGCATGAGTTTGGGAGAAACAACCAGCTGGCTTCCAGGACTCACAGAAAACTCCTGGAGGCTTGTTTAAATGCTGTGTGAGTGAGTGAGACTGAGGGAATATGATTCTTTTAGGTGGTCTGTTGGAAAGAAATAAGTAGCTGTGAAGCTTGCCCTCTTGCTCTCCCTTTTTCTCCATCTCTAGGGGCCCAAGAGCTGAACAACGTCCCTTTTCTGATGCAGCTCAGTCCTATTACATCATACTGGAGTAAATATCCCTCCCTATTCCCCCTACTCACATATTCCTTATTAATCCTATTTTATCCTTATTTCTGGCTACTGGGAAAGAGAAGGACAATGAGGAACAGGCCAGGTCCTTGTTCTGAACAGGCAAGGAGAGGACTAGGGCAGAGAGAGAAGACCTTCACTGCAGGGAGGGAGCAGCTGCTGAAGAGAAACTCCAGCAGCCTCTGTGGCAGAAACAGAAGGATGTGTAGGAAAGCAGTAGGGGTTGGGTCAGTCTAGCCCCACCTCCTCTGGCATAGGCAAATTTTTTTCTCTCCTATGCTTTGATCAAATTCTGCCAAATATCTGTTCTCAGCAATGATGAAAAACTAAGGAGCATAAGTTTCTATTTTTGTTGTTTCTTTGAGGGAGAATGGTTCAGGTTTTTAATGAGTTTAGGCTTCTACATTTGAAAAATTAATTTCTTTTGTTTGCATAGCTGGTATTTTCATTGATTGAGATTTCAAAAAAAAACAAAAGAAAATTACATATACAAAAGAGAAAAAAAATAATTGTGCACTTCCTGTTTATAACTTCTTTCCACTTACAAAATATTCTAGTAGGTTTAATTCATGGAAAAAAAATAGATAACAGTTTTTAACACTTCACAGAGTGGAAAAATGAAATGAAAATGTATGATGATTTGCTCAAGGCCACAGAAAGGCCTCTGTCAAATACACGATTAGCAGTGGATAGTCTTGGAAATTATTCATGAAAGCAAAGTGTTCAACACTTGAGAATGTCTGTGGTCTTTATGTGTGCAGATATTTGCACACATTGACTAGTGAAAAAGAAAACTCTTCCCAACATGGTCATAAAATGTGTCACAACTAGAGAACCATTATCGTAAAGCAATAGTACATCAATGTTCTTTTAACAATCACAAAAAATGAGAATTTCAGTTTCCATCTACTAGTAAGACTAGACCCCAAACAGCTGTCCAATCACAAGCTACTCCAGTTTAATTAGAGAAGAAGCTACTGAAATAGCACTGAGGCAATACAAATTTACAGGTAATTTTTTTCATTTTTAGAAGTTATAACCATGGTTAAAAATTAATTTTCTACTACATAGCAGATACTTGTGTAAACAGTATTCTTTTGTAATAAGTTGCATATTTAAAAGAGCTCCATTTTCTGTGGCCTCTGTGAGATAATATATCAAGTTCAGACACATCAATAAAACTGACTAGTACCCAAGAAAAAAACCTGGAATAGCTGCTTGTTTTCAGCTCTTGCCAGTGACTCATAAATAACAATACAGCTACAGATCTGCCATCAGTAAAATGACTGTATTATCTTCTGAATAGTCTTCATATTAGCAAATCATTTACCAGTTTAAATTCTCCTTATTTCATAATTTTTCAAAACTGTGGTGGCAAAAACAAATTTAAAGATTGTCATGCAATTGAAATTTTTGTCCTTTTAATGCCATGTAGATTGTGCCTTTCCAATATTTTTTTTTAAATAGTACTATTATAAGAATGTGTGAACGTTACTTTAATGGGGACGTATTTGCTACAGCTCTGTGACAAAGTAGATGATAGATTTCTCCTGATGGTCTCTGTCTGTAAAGGTAGTGATCAAGCCCTGAGCATGATGTCCTCAATTCTTGGGGTTCTTACCTAGCACAATTTCCTCCTCACTCAGCATAATAGTCAGGATACTACCTTCAAGAAGGAAAACTAAAAAAAAAAAAAAAAAAAAAAAGGCAATGAGAAACAGCAAAGCAGTACTATCACATTAATATTTCTTGCACAGCACTGTCTCCTGAGGAACTTTGAAAGAAATCTTCATTAACGTAATGGAGAGGGGGAATGAATTTTAATAACTGTGGAGCAATGGCAGACAAATCCTCTCCCCTAGACACTCTAAGGTAGAGTCAAAGTTTGACTTTAAGACGAGAAGATCTCTACAGGCAGTACTCCAGGCATTGCTTTGTACTGTGAGAAACAAAACCAGACATATATCAAGGTCAGACCATGTGAAAAAGGATTTTGAAAAATCCCTGAGCCCTGAGAAGGGAAGGCTACAAAGTAACTGTTAGTAAAGAAATTGCCAGAAGTGCTTTCCACTGTCACATTTTGCTTTATGCTTCACAGAGAGAAAGAGCAAATACTGCTCCTGGAAGATGCAGAGTTGCATAGGTTTGAGAACAAGACCAATTTTAGCATTGAGGACCTAATTCTTCTTTGCAGATAACTTGAACCATTGTCTAACATTGCTATAATTAGGCTTCTGAGACTTTTTTTTGTTGTGAAGGAAAAGCAGAGAATCATGGAAAACCTGCTTTTGTTGAAAAGAGATCAAAGAAGAAATTTCATTATAGGAAAATTAAGAAAAGAAAACAAGGAGAAGCAACTGAGACAGACTTTAAATTGGGAAGTGGCAGGTAAAGGTGAATAGGCAAGGAATCATTTGAATACATAAAGGATTTAATCATATGTTGGAAACTAAGGCAAAAAGGAAAAATCAGTGCCAAACTTGCTGAGATGGTATGAGAGTGATGGCAAAGCACACAGGAAAGGAGCTATGACAACAGTAGCAAGATGATGGTTTCCATTCCCCAATAAACAATAATTCCTCTCATTGCTTTCATGTCATTTCTTACAAAGTACGGAGTAGGCATAATTCTCATTCTTACAATAAAAACAGTTTGTCTTTGAAGATGAGGAAATACATGAGGGAAGTGTGATGAAATACAAATTCAGGCAATCATATGCCACTTCTTTTTGTCTCAAAAGGCAAATCAGTACACAGCTGAGTTGTACTCACCGCTGTCTGGTCAAATGGATTTATTAGGCGACTTGATTGCACATGTATTTACTTTGTGGTTATTGTAGTATGTATACTTATATACAATAACAATTATTTTGATTGTTATTGCAATAACTCTCAAATCGTTCATGGGAAAAGCTAACTGAAGGTAGCGCTCTGATTACCATTCTATGCCAAAGCTGCAGCTGAGGAGGAGGAAACCAGGAGTTTCTATTGTTATTCTTGTCACAAATAAAAGATAGTGTGACAAAACACAGCTTTAATGTCTGAGTGACCATGGTCTTGAATTAAATAAGAGATTTGACTCCAGGTTTGTAAGGGCTATACCTGCTATAGCTGTCTTGATAAATAGATGTTAGATGTAGTATGGAAGTCCTCTCTTACAAGCTCCTGTAAGAACAAGTAAATTGGACCTCCTCCCACACTTTGCAGAACAATCATCATCTGAAAGGCACAGTCCGTTTACTCTGTTTGGTTCTTACAACTCTGTTGTTTCCCAAATAGGTACTGCTTGATAAATTACATCCTTGACCTTTCCATGACAAAGCATCCCCCTATGTTATAAGATTATTAAAACCAAAGCAAATTCTACATACAGTTGGTACAGAGGAATACATAACTGGATATTTATGATGGGTCATATTGAAGTATTTCATGTGTACGTTCAAAGCTATTCCTGTTTCTTCACTACCTGTGTAGATTTAGAGAGTGACGTGAGCACCTGTATATGTAAAGGTTTATATGTGCATGTCTATTTATATGTCATTGTGTAAATAACTGATCTTTTAAATTATAAATATTTCAGGTCTAGTTTTAAATTTATTGTATTGCATTTTTTACTGCTTTTGTTCTGTGGCTGTTGGCATTACTACACAACATTACTGACTAAGCAGGTTTTTTCCAAAGTATTTGACACTGTTCAGTACTATTCATACACTCATTGAGTTGAATTTGATCCAGGAGCACTGTATTGCTTACATGTTTTCAGGTTCCTTAAGTTATGGTTGCTGCCTGAAGGAAAAGAAAAAACTCCTCTCAGATAGGTATTTTAAAGGCTGGGGTTTTTCTTTTTTTTTTTCTTTCTTTTTTTTTTTTTTTTAGTGAGGCCCAAAGAAACTCAATGCAAGAGCATTCAAAGAGCTTTTTTTAGCTCTCAAAAGCAATCGTTCTGCTTCTATCAGTTAACATCTCTGAGATTCTTAGATATTTAAGCTTAGTACATTTGTGTCTTCTAGGATTTTTTTGTATTTTGGGGGGTCTCAACTTTTGTGTTGGTTTGCGTTTGTGTAGGGTTATGGTATTGTGGGGGAGAGGGGAGAAAGAAGGCATCTATACAATCTGATTACAAAAACCAGATGTTTAGAATGTTATTTCCCCACTTAAGTATGAGTAATTCTAGGGAAAAATATTATTTTTTATGGTAAGTCAAGTAAGTCTTTTGAAAACAGAAACAAAACAAAACAATGAACAATATACGATGATTTAAATTGTCAATTTCTCATCTTCATTTGTCAGCAAATATGTTGATGGCCATATACAGATGAGTCGCCACTGAGTTTATAGTCAACCTCTCACAGTTCTTTCAGAAGGAAAATCAAGGCTTGACATTTTTCTTTCACTGAATGACATATTTCAGCAGGATATCTTTTTCAATATTGCATTTGAGAACAAATCAAAATTAAAGACTTCTTGTATGTATAAATCTCCAGGAGCTTTCCACATAAATATCAAATTCTAAGCAGAAAAAAACTGAATAATGACTTTTCTCATATACTGCAGAGTTTGCTTTTATATACATCTAAACTACTTTCTCCTGGTTTTGTACTACTAAGCAAAAGCTATTCTTTCATATGAAATGTCTACCTCTCTTAAAAGTTCCATTACCCTCGATATTATTTATGACTACTGTATATCTGAAAAGTACAAACCTCATTTGTGATGCAAATGTAACAAAAAATGGAGTTATGCATTAATGCAAATAAATAATTTAAATTATTTATAGGCAGTTTAAAATAGCTTCATAAAATGCATATATAACAACACATCTGAGTGCAGAAAAGAATGAGAAAAAATCATGTTAAAAATATAGAGATAGAGAATATAGGTTTGGAAATCTCCTACACAACAGTAAAATTCAATGCAAATCAACTACTGTCTTAACAGGTGGATTGTATTGTGAGCATGAAACCCCACCAAAATTCAAATATGTTCATATCTATCCTCAGGCTACCTATTTCTATTATCCTTTCTTTCATTTGCTTTCCTTTTGGACTCTTATCTTTCAACTTCAAGTGTTCTTCATTCTTCTCTCACTTTTTTTTTTCTCCTTTTATATAAGTAGGCTTATGAATGTTATCAATAATATATTGTTCACCTTTATTCTACCATGGAAAATTTAACAAGAGTAACTCATTATTTCACAAATAAAAGCTTGCCAGACCGAAAAGATACACATCAATACAGCAGAAGATCAAATTTATGGTCAGAATAGACGTTCTTTTGAGAAAGTAAGTGTTAAAAAATGTATATGCAGAAAGTATAAAGGTCATGTTAATTAACAGAAACATAAGATGGTGGTGATTCAACAAAAATACATAGACAAAACCAAACAGAAACCTAAAACCACAACAGCAAAATGCAGGGGTAAATATGAGCAAGACAAATTCATGTAATAATCCTCTTGTTTCTGACTAATATAAACTAAGGTTTATTCCTATGAAATAACAGGAGGAAATTCTTATTCTCTTTTCCAGTTCCTTAAAAATAAGACAAAAATTGAATCATTTTGTTTTGAAACTAAAAATTCAAGAACAAAACCGTATTGTATTAGGAAGCACTGACTGACCTCAAATACACAATGTCACCCCAGTCAGGCAATCATTAAAGTCAGCTGACCAACACCTCAGCTCTAGCAGTTAATGCATCAATATTTCTAAACAACTTCAGTCATTTAGGAAACTGTAGTTGATGACAGATTGAAATATATTTGAAAATATATTTAAGTGGGATTCTTATATTTTATTGGAAATTTCTGAGATTATTTAAAGTAGCTCATGTTTGCATTTTCAGTTTATTTTATGATAATAAAATTTGGGTTGACCATGGATTACAGCTAGATATAATTTCTCTTCACTTATAGCCATTTTTAAAGCTCTATTTTATACATGTATGTTTCATTATAAGGCAATAGGTAACAAAGGACTTCAGTATCTCTTAAGGCTAGAGAAAGTTACTGACCCATCAGAGATCACTGGAAAATGGAAGTGCTAGAGTGCTATTTTCCTGTAAAACTTCAACTACTTATATTTCCTCAGGAAAAAAAATAATCAGTTTGTTAAGCTCTTTGTCAACAAGCAAAAGGGCTATTTCTGTGTATTTTACACCTTGTAAAACTGTTAGAGAACAGTTGTACTACCCACTGGTGCCAAAAGAAGAACACAGCCAGGTCACTCCTTTTTTCATGTGCTTGTAATAATGTCAGTAATAAGCCCTGTAAAAATTATTTTGGCTATAGTGAAATAAAAGGTGTAAATAATTGCATCAAATCCTGTGATTACTGATAATAATAATTTGAGATAATATTGACCAACATACTAAAGCTGCTTATATGGTCTGGTGAAAAATGAGAAAATGCTTTTTTTTTCTAGGGGAACGTTTTAAGAAAAACAATAAAAAAGTTTTTCTGGAATAAAGCATCTTAAGAATAAAGTTTACCTTTAAGCTTTAGATGTGATTTAATGTTTGGCAAAGTTTTAAAATGTACTCTAACCCATGATACATAGAGAAGATAGGTGTAGTTATTGCCAGGTAGGAGATGGAGGCCAGGTAGGCCACGTGGACCCTGACTGAGCTGCTTATTAACTGTCAGGAAAGACCCATCCCACAAAAACATCATACCTGTTATATATCATAAATGGTTTTTGCCCTTTTGTCTTTGTACAGTATCCTCAGCTTCCTTTGCTTGTGCTATTAGACTTTACTAGCTCATTAGAAGAAGTATTAGGTACAAGGTTAACAGGCATGGAAGAAGCAGTCAAATACTAACTTTTAGAAGCAACTGCCTGCAGCTGTGTCCCCCGTGAGATTCCACAAGACAAAGAGGTGCTGTCAGCAAGTGGATATGAATGCTCCAAAGAAAACGTGGTTTAAGGACTTTTGAGTGGAAGACTAAACTTCCAAAACTTGTTTTCCTCTTTTTTTCCTAAGTTACAAAATTTCTTGTAGAACTCCAAACTGTGTGAATGTGAAAGTGGTGGGTATTTCTCTAGCACAGGTGAAATGAATTGGGCTGCTGAAAAGAAAATAAATACTCAGAGTCTTCTTCTGATTTAGTTTCATTCTATTTCAGAAAAATTGTACTACCCATGAATGTTAGTCATGATATCATCAGTTGTGCTATGTGCTCAGAAACTAGGTGAAGGAGGCTATGCCAGAATTTTATAAAGCAGAATGGAGGAAAGAGCTGATTAACAGGAAGAACAGATGATTGCGAATGATAAAGGTTATGAACGGAAGATCGTTAGATGAGCATGGTTACCACTTTTAAAACTTATTTTCAAAATAATTATGTTAATATATTTTGTATTTATCACTGCTTGCAAGTAGAGATGATAAGTGCTGGAAGAATGTAAAGGACCAATATGGATTTTGTCTGTACTGCACAAAAGGTTGAGAGCATTTATTTTTAATGGATAGAGACTGCTTATTGTCACACAACTTCACATCACATGTATTACTGTCTCTTAAAATTATTTTTGTATTTTGTGCTTAACTACCTTTTTGATAGAATTATATCAAGCCTTCTGAAAATTTATATAGGAAGGAAATGTTATGACTGGTCTCAGTAAAATCCTAGCCAGATGAGAAATACATGTCTTGCAGAAAATTCTGCAATGCTAAAAAAGGAACAATCTCATCATGCTGTCTTTTGTTCAGTCATGAAATAAAGAAGGGTTTGTCTGCTCTTCCCTAGCCTATTTCCATGAAATTGGTGAGAATGGTATTCTCTGTCAAATCTGTGTGACCTAGATTAGTGGTAACTTCAGAAATTAAAAAGGAATGATAGACAGAGGCATTTGTATGTATCTATATATATACATACATAAAATTCATGACATGCACCACACCGCCTTAGAGAAACAGACTAAGATGTCTTTCAACTAAAAAATAAGGATGAAGACATACCTTTTTTTCCCTGCAGAAGTTAGGCTGTACTTAAACTAAATTGAAATCTGAATTCCCTGCACTTCCTAGATTTGCTTTTGTTTAAACTAGGAAAGAAAATTAAAGTATCTAGTACTTTACATTGAGAAATCCATAACACTTCGTTTCAGAATGGGTTAAATGATTTGCTTCAGAACTTTTAACCCAAATAACATGAATGTGAAATTGTGAATACAGGCATTTCACTGCAGTTTGTTTGATCTGCCATGGCTGAAATCACCTGTAAATGACATTTCCCTCTGGTGGCATATTGGTCCATGCTGTACTTTAGACAGCTGATGATTTTTTTTTTTTCCTTCCAGTCATATTCTCCAGATGGACTACTCCATCTGTGATTCACTACACGGTTAGATAGGAAAAGAGATTATATGGCATATTTTGGTGTCAGTCAGTGGGTTTATGACATATGCCATTGTAACTGCTGTAAAAAATCTGATTCTTAGATGAGAAAGAATAACATTAAACATTACAGTTTGCTCAGCTGCAGCTATTATATATGGTTGCTTTGTGTATTTTTATTGCTTTTTGTTGACCAGGGAACAATAGAAAAGAATAATCTTGATATAGCTAGTGCAATTTTCTCAAGGAAGAAGAAAAGCAGATTTCATTTAAGGAACAGTACTCTTACTAGCAAAAAAAAACCCAAGCAAAAAATTAACATAAAGTATATATCCACATTCAATCCTTTCTCTAAGTATGCCTTGTAATCTATTGAAACAGGAAGTCCATTTAGTTTTATTTTAATGAACAGAAAAATCTTATACTTTATCAGAGTATTAATTCCCATAGTCCAATATCTTCCTGCAATATTTGGGCAGAAACAGATGATTGAGAAGACAACTATTGAAAAGGTTTACAGGATAATTTAGGGGAACTGATCCCATAACTCCTGTGCATTGAAGACTGACTTCAATATATTCTTTATTTTAGTCTAATTCTTCACGTTCTCTTGGTTTCAGGAATCTTCTTGCCACAAGATGTACACTGAATGTACACTGAATTCACAACCTGACATGCAGATAGATATATTTTCTGGTATCAGATTTAAAGCAGAATATTTTAATGTTTGTTGTTTGTTTGTTTGTTTAAATTATGTATTTAATTAGGAAAAGAAAATTTCTGGTATGCCAATTTAGGTGGAAAAAAGCCCCAAAATACAAGGTAAACAACGTCGTACTTGAATTACCAAGTAAGATTACATTCTGTTGTTTTTCTTTCCTATTGTCATTCATTTTAAAAAAAAAGTATAATAAAGAACAGAAATATTTTAGAAAAAGTATTTTTTTATTTTTTAAAGAACACTTATTAGTGAACTGTAGGAAGGTATTTTGTGTCTCAGTATGGAAATCAGCATCTATTTTTTTAAAGTGGCATTTGACAAATAACTAGGATATGTAATTATATGCATTAAAAGCAGAATGTAGCTGTGAAAAGTGAGATAAGAGTTATTATTCAAAAACATAAGGAAGGTTTCATTACAGGTAATATATAAGCTTGGTAATTCAAGTACGATGTTTACCTTGTATTTGGGGGCTTTTTTCCACCTAAATTGGCATACCAGAAATTTTCTTTTCCTAATTAAATACATAATTTAAACAAAAAAACAAACAGTAAAATATTCTGCTTTCTGCGACAGAATTTGGTCAAGAAAAATATTTTTATGAGGGTAGCACTATTTTTTTAAATTTCTTTTTTTCTGTAGTTCTTACCATAGTGATTTCCTGTAAAAGCACTGCTGTAGTCTAGTAGCAATAGGGCTAGTATTGAGTATTTTCCAGATCCAGATGATGTCTGCCTAAGAACTGTAGGTATTTAATAAAGAGTAGGTCAGAAGGCAATCTGCCTTGGTTTCAGATTTCCATTCACTTATCTTAAAATCTTGTCATGATTAGTTTTCCTAATAAATGAAATAAAAGAAAGTTTTGTACTATTGCAGTCCTCCATGAAACCCTTTTTTGGAATAACGTAGTATGATGCCTACAATTTTAGACCAGTTTACACATGCAAAATCTTGAGAAAATGAGCTCTGTTCCATTCCGAAAAGCACTTATGAAAATGCTGTAGATAATATCTCAAAACAATGGATAAAAACAGGTTTTCATAACATATTTTGATTTCATTCCATGCCTCGCACTCCACCAGGGCCAGATTGTGAGGGGATTTGCTGGGTGTGATGGGTTGAAAAGCACTATTAAGCAGGTGGTATTAAGCTTATATTGTCTGTCTTTTCTATGCATGCTATCCCCTTCCTGATTTGGTTTGTAATCTTAGTAATAGCTTGCTACTACTTACACTACTGCTTCAATAATTGTTTAATGTTCTTTCTTATTGCTGTGAATAAACTAGGATTAATTCACATGATAATTTAAACCGGACAGGTCTGTGCCTAGTAGTTTTCCTGAAGGGTCCCTAATGGTGTGTTTTGTTTTATTTTTCATGTTTTTGTGAGTCAGTTCAGTCAAAACAAAACTTATTGCCACTAATGAAGATGTATGTGAATTTGCAATCTGATTGGATGATGCATCATGCTCTTAATGATAACGGAGCGTAAACAGTATAACAGTAGGTCGATTTATCAGGCAAAAGGATGTGATAAACTGCAATTACCACTCCACAATGGTTTTGAGTCCCAGGTGCTGTCTTTGGCAAAGCCAAAGGGCTGAGACATGCTCCACAGGATCACCCATAGTACAAGGCTGCAATACATCGAAGAGAGGTTCCTGCTGGTTTTACTTGCCTTGTTCTTCAAGGCAACTTCATGCCTGACTGCACAGGTGAAGTGACTTAACTGCCTGCATCCCCTTCCCACGTGAGTGCTAGAGCTGGTGTGAGGGAAGGGCTGTGGCACTAGGAGGAAGGAAGGAAGGAAGGAAAAGAAGAAGAAGAAGAGGAGGAGAGCAGAATCCCTCCGATGAGCTAGGACAGGTTAGTATTTGTATATAACTTCACTAGTTAGGTAAGAAAGCTGTCTCTTGTCTCAGTGATTTGCTCTCCCTTGATCACACATTACTGCTTTCTCCCCCTGGCAGGGAGAGATCACATGCACCAAGCCTGCATTTGAGACCATACCTTTTTTTCCCTTCGGTGGAGTATATTAGCTTTTATAACCAGTTATCTTTTCAAGACTTTCAGAAAATCAGACGGATTTAATATTTCCCCTGGAAATTTACAGTACTATACCCTTATCTAGAAGACAGTGCGTGGATATTTTTAATTAAAGCAACCTTTTAATTTTTCTCTTCCTAGATATGCAAATGTTTCTTTACATGGTATGATACCATTACTAGTATTTGCCAGGTTAACTCACAATTTATTGTCCTAAAACTCCGTTTTGCCCATTGGACTTTATATTTTCTTCTACTCTGCATGTTAACAAATGTACATGACGCATCTAAAAGGAACATGTGGATGTAGATTATTATTTGCTCTAGATTTTTAACAGATTTGTAAATGTTCGTAATTTGTGCTGATTATTACCCAGATCTAGTCTAAATAGAGTGTAAAGCATAGTTCAATAACACATTAAAAATGCTCCTGTGATCTATCATTACCATAATGTGGAGTTTCTGAGTCCCCTGAAGGGTCTGTAAAGAATAAGTTGATCTCAAAATTATGCTATTTTAAATTTTTTCCTTTAGAAAAAGGTCTTGAACTTCTCTCAGATTTTGTTAAATTATGTATCTCCATGAGAAACAATTTTGAATGTATTTATCTTTTTATTTCTGGGCATTTTTTGAAAAATAGATATTCATTTTGGTTTGTTCTTTTTTAATTTTCAGGTTTTGAGTTTTCATCCTTCTCCTACTTTCTGTCACTTGAGTAAAAACATGTTTTATTTATCTTTTTCAAGTTCCTAAATATTTTAAATTGGGAATTTTTTTTTCTTATTTTTTGGCTTTTCCTGCTCTACGGTTTCAAAACTTGTTCATAGCACAGTGGCAGCTAGACAAAATTGAAGGAAAAAAAATTGATAAAATTCTACTAAAATACTTGAAATAAAAATTAAAGCCAGGAATATTACAACTGCAAAAATATATTTATACTACTGTAGTTATAGAGTTGAAGAAGGTATGCAAGTTGTGCTTCTAAGTGTTTCACTAATTTTGTTAATAGATTTTTTTTCTGTAGGCATCTGATTCTAAACTTTGGCACAGATTTGCCAAAAATTTGAAGTCATGATAATGGTTTTCCTTTAAAAGATTAGACTTTCCTGTTAAAATTGCTGCATCATTATCTGACAATAATTTTTACGTATATATTACCTACATTGTTAACTACTACTGTCTTTGGAGAACAGACTTTTCAACTCATCTTTGTTAATTTTACTGAAGAAAAACAGGATAAACTGATTTAAAAATATTTCATAGCAATGAGTATATCTATCATTATTTGTTACATATACTGCTCCAATTCAGTTGTGGGGTTTTGCATGTCTTTCTTTAACCTGTTTTTACTGTTAAGTCCTTTCTCACCCAATGCTATATAAGACTAAAAGTGACAGAAAGTACTTAATAGGATAGTTTTGTGGTAGTATTCCAGAAGCAAGCTGTGCCAATGATTAACTCCTGTGTAATATTTACTGGTAAAGTAGTCAAACAGAATTTTAATGTCAATATGTAACTTATCTGCAGATTATTTTTTTTCTCTTCCTCTCTGAACCACAGTGATCATTGTAGGTTGTTGATCACCTTTGCTTGCACATCTATCCATTCTTGTTTACTTATTATAAATTCATCCCTTCTCATTTGGTTCTTTACAAATTGGTCTCAAAATTGAATGCTACTTTTCAACAACAGCACTGGGATCCATCACAGCCAGATCCACTCATAATAAACGTAAGGATTTTTAAAGTGGATTCCTACAAATTCTTTGAAATCCTACCTTGTTTATCACGTCACAACTCTAGTTTTTCTGATTGTGCAAATTTATACATTTGTATTTCATCCTCAGCTATTATTGCTGAGCTTTAACTCACCATGTTTATGAGCTGGTGAGGTCATACTTCCACCATGTTTCTGTCAACACTCCTATATAATGTTTCTGTGTTAGTCACAGCTTCCAATTTCTCCTTGTTTGTCCTTCATGCTTCTTGTGTTAGCATGCAGGTATTTTATGATATTTGATCTATGCTTGAAAGCTCTCTGGGATTGATGTACCAGCATCCTTGTGAACTATTTTAAGGTTCTTCTTACTCATCTACTATTAAAGAGCCTTTCTCCTTTCTCCACCCTATCATACTGAAGAGTAATATTTACTTAATATGTGTAATTGATCTAGGCACTAAATTAGTGGCCTGAAACAACCAACTGATCTGAACTTATTCAGATCAATTGTCAGCTATTGTCACTGCTTAGAGACTGCAAAACACAAATGTATACTGCACTTAAAAAAAAAGAAAGAGGGAGACAGGTGTAAGAGAGATTGAGAGGGATTTAAGAAGCAGGCTGCTGCCTTAGCATTGTACAAGATGTACTTGTCTTATTCCTTAAAAAGTTATAACTTGTCTATTGCTCCAATCCAGCCTGAAATTACATGAAAGAAAGTAGAAGGACCTTAACTTATCTCACTTATCTTTATACCAAGAAAACCCTCCCAAAATAAAGACAGAGAAAAACTTTAAATACTGGTGTCCTAGGGTATGTGAGGCTACAAATACCACTTACTGAAGACCATCTGGCAGGGCCAGGCTTCCTACAGCCCCTTTCCAGCCAGGCTGAGACATTGGGAGGGGGCTGACCCCTGCCTTCCTCATGTTCCAGCCACAGGGCCCCACACCTGACATGAGTAAATGGGTATTAGACAGCAGCAGTAAAAATTTTGCAAAGCAGGAAAAGAAATATTCTATTATCAAGTGCCTTCAAAAAGTGGAAGTTGCTTTCAGTTTGGATTGCAATATAAAGGGGAAAAGCTGGGTTATGACCTAATTAGTTTTTCAATAAAAATTACTTGTTAATGAAATAAGTATAAATCACCAATGGACCACGTGAAAATTAATAATATATAGCAGTCTGAACGAAATGTCGGTGACCTTCATAATCTGAAACCTGTGGACAAAAGTTTCAAAAGTAGAAGCCTCCTTCTGTCATCTAATTTTGCACAGACTTTGCAGTTACAGGTACAGAACCTTCATTGTAGAAATGATAGCTATCATTCACTAAGACTGTAATCTTGCAAATGCAGCCATGTGGCTAGTCCCCATTGAAGTCAGGCATCTGCTTATCCAGCCTAGTAGGAAAGTAGATCAGGAACTTCAGATTGTTCTTTTTTGTCTTAGGGGAAAAATGGGAAAAAAAAAAAAAATTATTGTTCTAGAGAATGCAAATCAGTCTGGTTCATAAAATGAGCACAAGGGCATTTGTTAAAATTATCAGGCAAACAGTTTAAAATTAATAAAAGGAAATGTTTTCTAATGTAATGAATAATTAGACTGTGAAATTTACTGTTAAATATTATTGATGCAAACAGCTGAGCAAGAATATGAAAAGTTTTATAGACTGCATATGAATGAGAACTGCATAGGCAATAAAAAAAGAATATGCAGAAAAATATTAGGTGTTATTGGCTGCTGTAGTGCATGTGAGAATGCAATGATCATCAGCTCTGGTCAAGAAGAAAGGGAAATGAATTTCCCTGTATCTCTCTGATGAACATCAGGCAAGATTTATGTGCCATTGAGCATCTATTTTCTCTGCCTTGGTGCATACTTTTAGCTAATAAGTTTCGATTTATAATACCCTTGAAATTCTCATGTTGTAACTCAGCAAAGTTTTAAAATCTCTTTTGAAAATTTGAAATGCTACAGTGCTACTCTGAAAACTCTAAATGTTCATATTTAATATTTCCCTAGACAGGAAAGTAAGTGTGATCAATTGAACAGGAGTAGCCTAGAAACCAGAGAAAAGTAGGGATAGGCAAGTACTGTGATGTTCATATCAGATTGCCAAATGCTTAAAAAAAAGCAAACAAGAAAAAACATCAAGCCATATGATTCACAGAAGCCTTCTAAAACAGTTTTACTGACGTTCAAGAACAAAGGTTTGCAGTCCAGTCTATAAATCATTTTGATGTAATCTAAAAGACCAACAAAGTGATAAAGTTAAAATGAAGTATTTTCATTTCTCAAAGCAAACTTTATCAGAGTGAAATATTAAATTGCTTTGATTTTGTCAACAATATTCTTTATGAATTTCCTGCTTTTGCATACTAATTATCTGATAAGCCTTACCATTATCCCATGATTTTTTTTCTGTCTAACTCTGTGGCACTTAGACTACCAAGGAATACAGTCATGTGTTTTCACAGAGAAGGAACTGAAGAAAGATGGTTTTAGTTAGTGGTATTTCAGTTGGAAATATACTTCTTCTTTGCCTTTCAGGACTTAGATTATTGTCTTTCATTAGGCTTGTTCAGTCTCACACAAATTTTTAAAGGGAGAGGGGGAGCTAAAAAGCATCATGTGAGTGACTAGATTGAGGTGAGAACTAGGAGGATGACGAAGTGACAAAACAATAAAACTAGGCCTATATCTTAATCTGTTGAAAACAAACTTAGCACATCCTAATGCTATGGAACATTTTAGTAAGTCCTTCCTATCCATTTTATCTCTGTTTGCAGATGGGTTTACTCATTAATTCCTGTCTGGAAACTGAATGATATAGTGAAAATTATTACAAGAAGCCGCAGGTTTTTGCCCAGGCTTTACCACAACTATGTAGATGGTTCTCATCCTCAGTTAGGGTCACTTTGTGTTACTGAATAGCATTGCCTCCTGCTGCAAGTCTGTTCAAAATGGAGCATTTCACCTCGTATACATTGCACTAATGAAACAAGAAGGAAGAGTAGACTTTCTTGTTTGATGTTGGGGGAGTTCACATCTGTGAACCACCCCTGATAAACACTAGCAAACTGGTACCATTGGTCCAGTCTAATTTTTTTTTGCCCCTGTTGATTCATGGAACTTGTTACAGGTAGGAGATGGACCTAGCTGGGAGGTCTGCTGTGATTAATGCTGTCCCTGTATAAAGGGCAGACAGCACAACACTCATTGGCTTGACAGATTTATTCATTCTGCTTCTGGTAGAGGTGGCTTGCCACATTCCTTTCCCACCCTTGACGCTAAAAAGAAATCTGTGTGGTTTGGGGTTGAGGCAGTGTGCCAAATGAATCTGAAAATTAAAGAATCAGCTACTTGTTTGGACAGAAGCAAGAATTACTGGCTTGATACCACAGACCTTACTTTAAAAAAAAAAGAAAGAAAAGATGGAAAATATTCTTCCAGCTATGAGAGTAATGGATAATCTTTTTAACAGAGAAGTTAAATATTGTGCACCCTCTTCTCCAAAGTGTTGAGATAATTAGGTCTGCATCAATCTTTCCATTTGTTTGTTTGGCTGATGAACTGGAAAAAAACAGTTTGGGATCAAACCAATTAAAAATTGGAATGGTTTCAGGAGATAAACTAAGCAATTGCCTCTTTTTCTTTATAATGATACTATGTTTTGTGTTATAAATATGTATCCTTGTGCATCCTTTTCTTAGGAAGTGGAAAGTGTAGTCAGATTTCCTCAAGTGGGGACCTAAGGAAGGCCGTATGTTGTAATACTTAGCTGCTTGATAAAAGAGGTATATTGCAGCATTTTCTCTCTGCATTAGCTTTCAATTTCTTTTCTTTATCAGCTAAACTATTTGACCTTTTTCTGTAATTCCTAATAGATTTGGAATGACCCAAACTTAATTTTCCATCAAATGTACTATCTGTAACACAATAGAATAAATATATATAGTTTTAGTGCCAAGGACAAAGAAAACAGCAGTGATGCCAGGTCTAACAGAAACAGTGAATAGGACCACGGTCAAGGCTTGTACTGGACAAATCAAAATGATTGCTCAGTTCTCCTGATGTTATCTGAAACTTAATTCTCAAAGCTGGCATAGCTTCTCTTCTGCCTGATGTAGTTACTGGGAGAAAGTATCATAATCATATATATTTTAGATGGGTTTTGTCTGTCAGAAGTGTGCTCATTCTTGTTAAGGATGATTTTCATTGGGGAAAAATAATCTTGCAAGATGTAAATTTTATTAATATCTTCTGTTGCTTTGTGATTTTTGTCTCTCCTCCCAATGTTTGTCCCCTTTTTACTTAGGCTCATGACATAATAATTCCTTAGCATCTGTAAGTAGCCACCAGCGAGGTTAGCAGAGATTTAAGTAGTTGCAGTTTTTTGCATCTGGTAACATTAAGGAAAGTTTTAGGGAATTGAGAAACTTCTGTAATTATTACCTCCACTGTGATGACAAGAAAGGATGAGAATTTACAGCAAATTGTCTAGTGCAGGTGGTCTTCATCACTAGTGATAATGTTGGAGTCTGTTCTTTTGGCTGGGGTGGAAGCAAAAGTGGGCTTCCCTAAACAGCAGGAGGTATGCATAGACACCTGTGTAGACATCCACATAGACCACAGATATGGCACTGGGAAATTAATGAAAACTAATTAGTGGGATTTCCCTGGCTGGTGTTTGAATGGCTGACTTTTTTTCTTTTCTTTCTTTTTTCCCCCCACTGTCAATACTGCTCTGAGAGCAGCAGAATTGCCCAACCTGTAAAAAGCTGGCTTGACTCACAACCTGTAGGAAAGCAGGTCACAGGTGCTACAATATCCACATTATTTTTTTTAATTAACACAATTTTTCAAGGCATATGTGTGTCGTTTAGCTATTGCATTTGTAAGGGTATGAATGCAAATGCAGAGTGTTATCTTCAAGTGACATAAATGGTTTCAAGGGGAGTAGGGATGCTCAGCTGAGTACCTACACCTTGTCTTTGTCTCTTATGAAATACATACTGTTGAGGATTTAAGAAAATATTTCTGTCTCTTTATTCTTCTTAGCTTAAAATGAAGGCATTGTTGTCTCTTAAACTCTCCTAGCAATAAATTTTCAAGACTATTGAGGTGGTTGCCTAGAAATAACTGAGGTACATTTTACTGAACATATTGCTACCATTTATCAACTGTTCTTGTCTAATAATTGCTTCATTTGAATTCTTTCTGCCTTCATGCAAATAATAGATCATCTTGCAAGCCATGGCTGGAATAATCCATAACATGGGAGGGAAGGAAGAGATGTCACTTTTGCTCCGTCTATGCCCATATTATGTAATTCATCTCCATCTCAGTTTGGATTATAAAGAGGGAAAGGATTATGTGTGAAAAATTCTGGGCTTCATTACTGGCATTTCCACTGGCAGAGCCACTGCAGAAAGCACCATAAGCTTATAAGAAGTATAAAATGAGTATTGAATAATTTATTTCATATTTTATTTCCTTTTCCATCCTGTAAATTATTTTTTTATATGAACAACTTCTAACACGTCTTACACATATGCTCAGTATCAGCAGGTGAACCCCTCCCAGATCTTAAAATGTAATGTTTATCTTTATCTAACATGTAACCCATTGTCTATTTCTGCCAAACCAATCTACCTGACTTGTTTCATAAAGCTGAATCCATGTATGCAAGTCTCTGACATGAATATAATGGCAACATTCCAATAATCAGATAATAAAATTAAGAAATATTTTCTCTCTCCTGCTCACACCACAGCTTAAAATGTCACAACTTTTAGAGGCATTACTCTTGTCTGAATCTTTTAAGTGAGGCGGGGTTTTGGACAGCAGCAGCACAAGCTTTCAGCAGAAATACTGAAAAGGTCAGTTGATATCCCATGTTGGTATTGCTTTCCTAGACTTTATTTTTTCTTAAATGGCTTATTTTCTTTTAAATACAGTAGAGTTTTCTTTGTTGATCAAGATGATTGTTCAGTTTAATTCCCCAAAATTCATGCTCAGAAGAACCTTTTAGTATTAATTATGCTGTTAATTAAATACTAATGCCTTCTTTCTGAAGACATGCTTGGCATGCCCAGCCCAGTTCAGAGGAGGAGATACTGTCTTCTATTAGTTAACTTGCCCAACAGGAGGCTTCAGCATACCGTCATAGTATGCAGTACATGAAGCTAGCCTAGAAAGCAAATCAACAGGAAATAATGAAAGCCCTCTGTATGTCTTTGTACTCTTAGAAGGATGTAGGGATACTAGAAGAGTTTCTTGAAACTAAAACTCTACTTTATGCCCTTTATGGTAAAGTCTTCCAATGATTCAATTATATTTTGTTCCTAATGTATCTCTGCATCTTCAAGGATCTCTGTTTGATCTTATAGCAGATTTTAGTTCTGCCAGCTGCCAGCCTCACTAAGCACCAGCCACTGCTCTTAAAAATTGCTGTGTATAATCAGATCTTTGGGGAATGTTTCATCTACAAGTGGGTTTCCCAGATCAGTATATTCTAATTAACCAGCATAATCTAATCATACAGAACTCGACCTTGTTAAAATTAGTTCCATTTGCCAAATTCCATTAAGTCAACCTTTTCTTAAGTTAAAAGCACACATATGATATATGAATTGATTATATTTTATTTTCCATGGTAAAAGTAAGTTTATCCTCCTGAGGTATTTGATCTTGAATTTGGACTCTTAACACAAACCCAGAGTACTTTATATATCAATTGGACTGTCTGGCATGGCATTTTCTTTCTTGACAGATTCTTTTAGCAATAGCATTTGTTCTTAAATTTTTTGTTTGTTTTTTTCCCTTCCCTTCCAGGACTGTTTTTTTAACCTTTCTGTTATTTCCCACATGCACAGCTTAAAATGCTGAACTTTCAAATATAAATGGAAGCAACAGGACTTGTATGTGGCATATGTTCTGCTTATTTCAAGAAATTCATGTCATCTTGTAAATCTTAATTTTTCAAATGCTTCCTACCTAATATGCTTAGTCATGATTATTTTTAGTGACTTATTTTAAGCAGACAAGTGGATCTATTTAATTTCATGTTGATTCATTTGTCTAGTGGAACAAGATTGTACTAAGTAAAATATTCATCTTGATTGCCAAGATCTGTTCTATAGCAACCGTATTTATTTCTAATACCATTAAAAGGGTCAAAGCATTTATTCTTAAATTAAATCTTCACAAGATAATGAGAAATGTTTCTTTCTTGCAGTTCTCATTCCTTTCAGCTTTTATGAAGAATAGGGTTGTCCTTCCATTTTCTAGGCCGTACAAAAATGTTTATCTCCTTTCTGTAAAATAGACTTAATGGATTAATAAATACTTCATAGGAAAGATGCATTGTGTTAATGCAGAAAACCCTAATGACAGAAGATATATAGCTACAGATATTTTATTCAATCATTCTTTACTAATTAGGTTGAAGTCCTTTTTCTCCATAATTTGTCACACAAACATCCTTCTTTTCCAAGGAAATTGGATAACTCTTGAATACTGTAATCAATGGATGCTTGATCAATACATTCTCATTTTGATGCACAGAGTTAGTACAGTCTATCATCATAATGCTCAACTGACATTTCCGAGGAACTAATAGGTCTAGATTATATCTTTTGAGAACTAAAAGGTGTTTCTTTGTCTAAATGAGTTTTTTTTTAAAAGAGGAGAATGTATTTGGAGTTTGCAATGTAAGACAGAGATATTTCACTAAGCTCTCAGTGTACTTCAGCTGAAATCTTTTCTACTAGAAATACGGCATTAAAGTGAAAGAGACTGGCAACTAGTACAAAATGGTTCCTTAATGGTATGATAAATGTACAGGAGTTTTGTAGCTGACTGCATGTGTGTGTTGGAGGGGGCTGGACTGTTAGCTATGCAGCATATTAAGTTGAAAGTTTTTCAAAATGTTTCTAATTTACAAAATTTATTTTGAAAGGTCTTAGAAACAATGCTACAGACCTACTTAAATTTGTCCAGTTTCTATCCAACTGCAACGAGGTGAGGAATGAGGGGGAAACCAAACAACAAAAAGAAATGGGATTTTTTTATACAACAAACAAACAACCTCTCCTTTAAAAATGGTGACTGATTCAATATCTACTTCCAGTTCTTACTACAGGGAAGTGTCTGGGAGAAGTTCCATGGCAAACTTCAGTAACTTCAACTCGTTCTTCATCTGTAGGTTGTAGGGAAAGCAGATATTCTAGGTGCCTGAGTAATACATGAGAGAGGAATTGATACTCAAGCTATCCTAAATTTTCTGTGCAACTTGTATGAAGTTTTGCTCCTAAATCAACCAGAAAATAGAAATATACTAACTTGCAGTGGTAGGAATTATATAATTGAATCTGCATTATGCAGAGCAAGCCAATTAAAAAACATTATTATGTACAACACAGCATGCAATTACCCAGCACACAGACCATGACCAAACATGCCTTTGAAGTGGAGCACCAGATGTATCAGCTGTAATTTGCCAACATCAGAGCGCAACACCAGCCCTCACAACACTGCACATTTTGTTATGTTCAGATTTTGTTTGATCTGAGCTTTATTGTAGGGAAGATCTAGAAAGATGAATTGTTTTGTGAAAACAAAAGTGGGATGCTTTTCCAATGATGTTCTTGAAAGTAGAAAAGGAAGTAGCAATGCAATAGAGAATATAGGATTTATTTCCTTTTAATTTGTAAAGACAGTTTACAATACATTGGGAAGCACTGAATGCTGACCCTTTCAAAATCAATGCAGCCTTTGGCCAAACACCTGTTACTGCAAGATAAATTTGGGGTCATTTTTCTGAAAAATTGAAGCTTTTAGAAAATTGTTGAGACTTGATTACTCAGACTGACAAACCAGTTTGAGGGTCCTTCCACCTTCTTTCTTATTATGTGTCCAAATCACACAAGTGGAAGTTGCTCACCAGTATTAAAAATGTAACTTATGCAGGAAAAAATAAGCCATAAGAAAAATTACAGAGCTCAGAAGGTCTATTGACTTGAAGAAATATTTTCATTTTACGCATTAGTATTCATACAGCCAAACATTTCCCACACCAACCACCTTCACAAATCAAGAAAACTGCATATTTTTGTCATTTTCTCTCCTGCCTATTTTGTTGCAGTTATGAATCTTTTAAGCATGTTTTTAATGGCTTAGTTGAAGATATAGCCCTTCCATACAATATGTAGGATGCACAATAAAACTATGGTTATTCCGGTCCAAGGAAGCAGCCAGACTTCTTTCTGTGGAGATGGGCACTGCAATCTAACATGATGTTAAGCTAATGATGGGTAAGATAAGCATTCTCATGGTGGAATATGAAAATACTGCTAAGTTCTTAATGTTCAGAAAATGCCTTGAAAACTTGCATCTGCTCTCTTGGGAAGCTGCTACAGCAGTGAATTCTATCCACAGAATATTTAACATTTTTCGTTGCTCTTTGATGGCATATGTTCCCTGAGGTAGCTTACACAAGGTATCGTATTTCTAACTTGAAACCAGGTTTAAATCAGACATGCAGTAACTGCTCTTTGCTGATGTTTTTGGTAATTCATCATGGATGGCATATTAACTTACTCTGCTTATATCTTTGGGCACCTAAATGAAGAACACTTCTTTGCTGAGAGTCAATACTTTTGTCAAGACTAAGTTCTTTTAATTCTAAATATTGCAGGTTCCTGACCTGAAAAATTTGCATTTTATATAAAAAGACCAAAAAAAATGGAGAGAAGGATGCCACATACCAGCTGACTGAACAGATGGGTAGGAGGCAATTTTTACTGTCATCATCTGGCTTTGTAGAAAGTGTAAGAGAAAGTTTGTGGTTTCTCAAAAGAACACTTGACACTAGTTCTGAAGTTTCCTGGGATGAAAAGCTTCAAGCTTTGGATGGTTCATGTCTACTTTGCCTCTTAATTGCTCTTGTTGAAGTCTATGTAATAGAAGAAAACACCGGTAATTTTTATTTGTTTATGTATTTACTGCTGTGCTCAGGAAAAGCAGCTCTTGATGTTGTCGATGACTGCATCTAACCTTCTTAGACTAACACATGATACTAACTTTTTTCTTCCTCTCTTTGTTCATTCTAGATTATGACTTCTATATGAAGAAGTAAATATAGGGGGGTTGTATTTGTTCAATACAAATGCAAGCCAAATGAAGCAACATATATGACACTGACACACAGGAATGCTTGTGTGAGCCAGTGGCTTTGAAATACTTTGGTGTCATATTAATTGGAAAATACTGGGGGAAAGGCTTGCTTTTGTTTTTGTTTTTTTTTCCTAACCTGCTATTGACCCACAGGAGTATGTAACATTGTAGTTATAATCAGCAAAATAAATTTGATTTAACAAATGGAGATCTTCCATTTAGCTTACACCACCTGGATGAGTTTAGGAAAAATAAAATGTTTTTCTAAATTATTACTTCAAATTGCCTTATTTCTTTGATTGGTAAATATGCATTTTTTCTAAAGAATGTTTGTGAGATACTACCAGCAAGATTGTTAGGTTTTTTTAGCCAAAGGCAAGACAGAGCACACTTTGCCTGGGGGGATAAATATCATGTTATGCAGAGGTCATAGCAATGTATCTCACTGTCATGGTTTAAGCCCAGCTGGTAACAAAGCACCACGCAGCCTGGCCGCTCACTCACTCCCCCCCCCCCAGCCATGCTGGAATGAGGAGAAAATATAAAGAAAACCTCGTGGGTTGAGACAAGGACAGGGAGGGATCACTCACCACTTATGGTCATGGGCAAAAGACAGGCTCCACTTGGGGAAGAAACAAAATCAGTTTAATTTACTACAAATCAAAACAAAACAAGGACATTAAGGAGTAAAACCAAACCTTAGAACACCTTCCCCCCACCCCTCCCTCCTTCCTGGCTCAGCTCCACTCCCGGTTCTCCCTACTTCCTCCCCCCAGGGGAACAGGGGATGGGGGTTGGGGTCAGCTCCCCCCACCTTGTCTCTGCCGCTCCTTCCTCCTCAGGGGGAGGAGGACTCCTCACCCATCCCCTGCTCCAACAGGGGGTCCCTCCCATTGGAGACAGTCCTTCATTAACTTCTCCAACATGAACAAACTTCTCCAATGTGAGTCCTTCCCATGGGCTGCAGTTCCTCATAAACTTCCCTGGCGTGGGTCCTTTCCATGGGCTGATCTTCAGTCACAGGCTGCTCCAGCGCGGGTTTTCCCATGGAGTCACAGCCATCTTGGGGGGCATCCTACTGCTCTGGCATGGGGTACTCCCCAGGCTGCAGCTGGGCATCTGCTCTCCCACTCCCCTCCATGGGCTGAGGGGGGACAGCCTGCCATCCCACCACAGGCTGCAGGGGCATCCCCTCCTCCGGCACCTCCTCCCCCTCCTTCCTCACTGACCTCGGTATCTGCAGAGGGGTTCCTCTCACATTCCAATCCCACTACTCACTACTGATTCCCCTTCTTAAATCTGTTGTCCCAGAGGCACTACCACCGACACTGATTGGGTTGGCTTTGGCCAGAGGTGGGTCTGACTTGAAGCTGGGGGAGCTTCTAGCAGCTTCTCACAGAAGCTGGCCCTGTGGCCCCTCCCCCGCTACCAAAAAACCCTGCCACACAAACCCATAACACTCACAAATATCTTGATATGTGTTTTGTTACCCATTTCTACTACTACACTGCAGTCCAAAGTATTCCAGCCAGTTTCCACTAAAGCATAGTAATGATGTATGCTAACCATAAGAGTTAATGTGGTACTTTGGCAGATGCCATACTGGCTTTGCTTCACTCTTTGTTCTCTATGGTTATAGTTTGCCTCTGCTTTCTAGGCCAGCTCAAAGACTAATTATATTTGCAAAATGTTAGGTGATTTCATTTATGTTGTTGTTCGTAGATTTGATTAATTCAGCTTTCGGCACATGAAAGTTTCAAAACCAAAGCTTCACCCAATGTTGGAGCCCCTTTCTGGTGACTTGGTTTATTCACATTTTGTATTTGACACCAGCCTTGTTCACAGAATGGCTTGTAAATCAACATGGTACTCTTCATTCAAATAGATTAGGTCACCATAACATTATATACCAACCAGGTGGCATCAGCTTGCACCTCCTACATACAAGCATTGCCTAACAGACTTTCAGTCTTGAGAATGGGAGAATCTGAATGTTCCTTCAGCATCTAGCCTGTTCAGAGATAACCTTCCACCATTCCCTGAGGTGGTGCATCAGGTCTATTTTCATTAGGGAATGGCAGAAGCAGATCCCTTTGCTATTCTTATGAACAGAAACATAGGAATCCTTTGTTGCCAACTTCTCAAAATGAAGCTCTGACAAGGGTAACCTAATCTAAGCTGAGGTAAAAGGAAACAACATGCATGGAAAACTTATTTTTATCACAACTGGAAAAAAAATTGAGTTCTATAAACAATTGTCTAACCTGCTACAGAGAGAAGTGCATAACCTTGTGAAAGAGAAAACATGGTTAAATGATCATTTAAAACCTGGGCAATTAATTTGTCTCATGCTGGATGAAGGAATTGTGTTGACAGAGAAGTGTGGAGTTTGGTTTGGTTTTGTTTCTGATTTACTTCCCCGAAAACAGATCAGGCAGAAAGATCAATTTTCCCAAGAGGTGGAAACTCAACAATTTTTTTGTGTATTTGTAAATGTATGAAAGGTTCCCTTGCATATCTCCTACTCAAAAAAATCCCTTGACCAGATCAAATGTGCTGATATAGAATCATTGCTTTACCCTCTGAGAGTTTTGTCATGGGGATGTAGTCAAATGTTTACCTAATTTTGGCCCTTTTCTTAGAGATAGTTCCTTGCTCCTTAATTTGGAAAATTCATTAATCAGTAAAACAATATTTATGGTAATATATACATAAGGTGTATATATATATACATACTACTTATAGGTATGTATGGGACAGGTTAGTTATGCTTGTAAACTGTAATTTTAACTTGCTTACACAGAAGAAGGTCACTCTTACACATAAATATGTATCTATCTATGGCTAAAGTAGAGAATACAATCCCACTTTTTTTTTTCTTTTCTTTTCTTTGCGCTTTTTCTGTCCATGTTACCTTTTAAGAAAATATGCTCATCAGTATATAAAGGTAATTTAAAATATGTAATGTAATTCTTACATGGCATGATATAATTAATCTGGATAAATATTTGTCCGTACATTTTTACATTAATATTTACACAAAATCTTAGGAAACATTCTAAGAACATTTCTATGGAAGTTCACCTCATATTTTTCTTTTTTTCTCCTTTTTCATTTTTGTTTGTTGTTCTTTGCTAAATGTCCCAGTCCCAGAATTACCTTATATGATACAGAATTTGTTTATATTTCATTGTTGCTAATTACATATAATTTGAAAAAAATATGCATCATTACTGAAGTTTAGTATTAAATAAGCCTATAAATGGGTTTTAAAAGGATACAGAAGGGTTAAATTTAATGGTCTTATTTTTAATCTAAACATTGTATCTGCCTCATTGACTTCCCAGTGTGTCTGCTAATGAACTACATGGCGTTCTAGCAGACCCTGAGGCAGAAGCTGGGAGGAGTAACAATCTTATGAATAAATGTTATTAAAATCATTACATGACATGTTATCCTGCCATGATGTTAATCTGTTTGGGGATACAGTTAAGATGTGGTGGCAAGGGAACTGAGTGTCTCAGCAAATGTTGTTAAAAAATGAGATTTGGACTAGAAAGCTGTTGTCAGAAAATTGATTGGTTGTCATTCATCCTAAAAATTTGATCTGCCATTTATATTAAAAAGAAAAAAAAAAAAAAGAAGAATATCTGGATACTTGTATATTTTATTACTTCTTTGTTTCAGTATCTCAATTATTCTTTGGGATATAAAATACATTTTAAAAAACTGAAGTCTGAAAGCATTAAGATGCTAAAAAGCCATTTTCTTATTATTGCTATTATGAATGTGTGCCTGATACCAAAAAGCTCTGTTCAGTGCATGCTGTATTAGCTGGAGTTTTCTGTGATTTCATTGACACTTTAGGTATAAAATACATGCCTAGGGCTAAATCTCATGCCTTGTCTGACTCACATTTCAGGGCCCTCAACCCAGGCATAGGCAACATGCCTTGAACCCACTGACGCTGGTGTGCAGGATCTGATGACTCTGGAGCACTGTGCAGTGGCTCTGGCCCTGTGCAGGAGCTGGCAGTGGGTACAAATGCTGACAGTCATGGATGTCATGTGTTGTGTATTCCTGTCTGTCAGAGAGCCCATGTTGGAAAAGTCTGCTCTCCTGCTATGGGACATGACTCTAAAGCAC
>NW_010972664.1:167700-168094 GCF_000737465.1 Haliaeetus leucocephalus
CTGTTGCTGTGGGGGAGTACGTGCTGAAGGCCTTGAAGAAACCACCATATTCACCTGAAGCTAGCAGTCTCTGTGGAAATGGCTGAACTCTTCGGAAAAACTGTGTACTCCTCCCTCGAAAAAGGAACTGAAAGGAACTGCAAGGGATTGAAAATCAGCGCTTGAAACTGGGACTTGGTCATCATCTGTCTGCTGGAACCTGGAACTTGGACCCCCATCACCGGCATCGGAACCGACTCAGCAGGACATTGCTGGATTCGTGGTGGTGGTGGTAACTAGTCTTGCTGCATCTCTTCCGTTCTCTTGCTTAGGTCTGCCTCTTTTTCCTTTCTTCTTCCCTCTGTCCTGTCGCTATTATCAGTTGTTATAGGAAATAAAACTTGTAAGGTTGTAC
>NW_010972664.1:168225-274012 GCF_000737465.1 Haliaeetus leucocephalus
ACTTGGTCAGAACAACCAAACACAGGTAGGTGTCTCAGTATGTTACAAACATACTCAGACTACCACATCCTTCAAGGGAATCTCTATTTAGGCAAGTGATTCTGGTTTATTAAAAATGGATGGTAAAAGCGGAGGACAGCTGGAGTATTTGAATCTGTTTTTTCGGCTGTTATTTTGCTGAGAGAAGCATGGGTAAACATGCAATTTTTCCTGTAAAACTTCAGTTTGGTGAAAGCCATTGTTGAATAGATGATACAGGGAATCACAGTAATTAGAAAAAAAAAAACTTCACTGGCTCTTTGGGGTGAAATTTGTATTATTACCTGGGATGGGATTTAGCTCTTTAGCTCTGCAAGGAATTTGTTTTCATATCTTTATAGTCTGTGCAGAAAAACAGACATTTCTAAGGTATAGGGTTGTTTGGGTATTTGCTCTTGGGTAAGATAAATCATGACATATAAATGCTTATTGGTTTTGATTGATTTCAGTCAGAGGTGGCAATAGGGACACCAGTTATTTAAATGTAAGTGCTTAATGCACCTTGAGATGTTTTTCCTTTCTTAAGAAGCAGAGAGATACAACATGGGATTTGTTTTACAAGTTGCATTTTCTTATAAAAGGAAATGCATCCCTATAAAACAGCATGAGGGCTAAATGCCAAAGCAAATTCCCCACAATGTCCGAGATGTTCTTAAACACCTATGTTTCTGCAGCTGAAACATGTTTCCTAATTTGTTTGTAGATGACTCTAATGTCATTGTTTACATTGGGTCAGTCCCATTTCTACCACTGAAGTGAAAAATGGTGATTGGTACATCCCTTTGTTTTTCCTTGGCCTTTTAAAATCCAGTAAGACACAATTAGTGCTACACGTAGGTAGGCAGAGCATTGCCACTATTTTCTGTGCTGAAGTAGATTATCGCCATATGTGAAGAATTCTTGGGGTATTTTACACACGCATTTATCATCCTTTCATATACAGCCCATATCTATAGTGATGGATCCATTTCCACTTAGCAACCTGCTTGGAAAGCTCTAAATGATCTACATTTACATGTGTCTACAGTTTTGCTTTAAGAAGGTCTAAACAGTGTTGCTTTTATTAATTTATGTTTTGACTGCAGTTCCTAGTTACCAAGAGCGGTATAAATTGTTGCAACTTTAGTAATTGTAAAAGTGTGCCATCAAACTCATGCATTTCTTTTAGCACATACAGAATTTGTCCACTGCACTTGCCTGTTACAGCAACTTACATCTGAATCTGGTTTTATTGCTTGTGCATTTTCCCCAAGAGGCAAATCAGAGCTTGACTCCAAATGTTTATCACAGGCTCTAGGCAGGTTTTGTAGCTCTGTCAATAGATAAGTTTCTTACTTAATTCAATTCTGTTGTTTATAGTATTCTGTATAAATCATGTCAGATAATTGAGAAAGTTTTAGTCTCCAAAAGAGAACAAATATCAATATACTTACATTTTTGGGGTAGAGTCATAGTTTTATATCAACTTAATTGAATCTTAATTTACAGTGTTTAAGTATTAGGTAATGCATACATTTCAAGATTAATGTGGTAGTTAACATGTAGCAGATTAACTATGCTTCTAATATTTTAAGGAAATATCTCAGGCATGAGTTATTGAAAATTGCTTCACAGAACTTTGTAAAAAAAAAATTACACTCATCTGTTTTTCAGGGGGTTTGCCAATCCAAATATGTTTCCTGCTGCTGATAATTGTACATGGGTCTCTTACTGAAAAACTATTGTCAGAGCAGGGCAGCTCAGTTTACTGGCATTTAAGAAAGAAAATTATGCAACCATAACTCCAAAGTAAAATATAGAAGAATATGGTCCTGCAGTTACCAAAGTCCTGTCACTGACACCATCATCGGGAAAAGAATGAAGTAAAACTTGCAGCCCGTCAGTGCAGTCGAAAGATATCATTAGCAAATTACCTATCATCTTGTGTTATGAAATATTCCTGTAACCTTTTCTTGGGCAAAATCATTCTTTCAGTGACATCTTCATTATTTGCAGCCTCAGTTGACATTCACAGGCTCAGCCTCTCACTGCAGAAGTGCTGCCTTGCCCTCTCCACCCCCCCCTCCGCTGTGCTCAGCTGCTGCTAATACACGCTCCCCTAAATGCAGCTACTCCTTTTACACACTTTTCTTCTCTAAAGAAACTGGCATCCTGCCTAAGCAATAGCTAAGACGTGAGGAGCAGACTGCCACCACTAGGAAAAATGTGGCTCTGCTGAGTGCCAGGGGAAGACAAGCAGACTTTTGCCTCTTTATTACGATGCATAATGGCATGGGACAAGACTTGGAGGGTGGAAGAGGAAAGCACTTTTACCAGATTATCACTTTCTACCTCCAACCACATTTTTGGACCTTCTTGCCTCCTTTGTCAGGGCCCTGAGGGCACTGCTAGCCCTGCCTGCCCCTGCCCATCCAAACCAGAGCTCCTCGCACTCTGCCCATGGCCCAAACCCCTGTTTCATTCCCCCCCAGGTCCATCAGCCCCAGCCCCAGTGACACTACAGCAGGGCCAGTCTCCAGCTCCTCGCAGCTAGGCTCTGCATGACAATGGGTCCCAGCAAGCTGGGCCTGCCCACAGGCCCACATCCCCAGCTGGTTCCAGAAGCAAGGGGCTGGGGCTGCCCCAGTGCCCCCCCAGGTGCCCTGCTCCTGTCTGGGGTGCTGGGACAGGTCCTGGCTGCCAGGCCCTGTCCTGCCACACCCATGGGGAGGCCTCAGCCCATGGGGAGCTGCTGGCCTGCATGGGACAATGACAGCCTTTCCCTCATTCCCCAAGACAACAAACCTGATATGTTACCGCAATTAGACCTGTAAATCAAATTACAGAACTCTAAGTGAAAGACCATTATTTCATTTACAAATGAATGAATTTTTAAAAAAAATTTAAAATTTTTAAAATTTTTAAAAAGCTGAATTTTTAAAAAGCTGAATTTCCTGTGTAATCATTAGCATGTGTACTTTAATTACAGAATCAGAGAAATATTAGTATTCCTGCCAAATTTATGTCTTACTTGGTGAACATGTCAGCTGTGCAACAGGCTGAGCTGGAGTTTGTGTAGAGGCTCGAAAGCAGCAGCTGAGGACAAGGAGCCCAGCTCCTCACACACAGTGCTTCTGTCCACAAATCGTTTCCCCCTTGCTGTAAGGAGGAGGGACCCACAGTGGAAATAACCTCTCATCAGGAATGTGCTCAAACAGCATGTGTCCTTCTTCCCAAGGACTACTGTGAGAGACTGAATTGTTACCTTGAGCTGTTTGTCTCAAAGATTGTTAGGTGTGAGAGACTGGACTGTCATCTCAAGCCATTCATCTCAAGGATTGTTTGATGTGAGAGACTGAACTGTAAACTATTTATCTTAAGCCATTTGTCTCTGGGATGGCCTGTTTAAGCAGGACACTCCTCTGTTCATAAGGACGATTACTAGGCCACTGAGGCATCCAGGGCAGGAAACAAGCTGGAGCTGACGAAGCATGCAGGAATGTGAAGGCTACCATTCTCATGGAAACTGTAGTCTTTGAGATAAGATACTGGTTTCTAGTGTTGATCACGCGAAGGTCGTGCGATAGATGAAACCTGCAGCACGTGAACAGTGCATGAACAGTACATATGTGCATACATCATCGAAATATGCCCTATAAAAAAACGTGGAGACAAGCCGTGGTTTGCACCCACCACCGAAGAACTGAAGACTGAGAACCAACGGGACGCCGCTGGATCCATGGTGGTGACTATCCTTGCAACTCAGTCCTGACTGCTTGCTTGATTTCTGCCTTTTCTTCTGTTCTATCCTATCACTACTATTTTCTGCTTTTGATACTTTTGATAATAAAAACTCTTTTGGGTATACAGCATTTGACCTCGTTTGTGTCTTAATCTCACTCTTGGGACCATATCAAAACCTTCCCTGACATTGGATCAGGACAACTACCCTGCCACAAAAAAAATATTGCTAGGAGCCAGAGCAGGGCCATGACATACAGCACTGGGGGATATCTCATCATGAGAAACCCTCCAACAGGAGTGAGTTATTTGGAACAGGAAGCACTTCTTATGGTTGACAAGACAAATAAAACATAGAAAAAGAGATGAAAACATTACAGAACCTGTGAGCTGATTTTTCACTATTTTTTTTCCTTTGCTGTGTACATGAGACTTCATCATCATGAATTTCAGAAAACTGTCATATTTGACTTTGACACATTGTCTTTTTTATGGATTCTGTCCTTCCCCCCCCCCCCCTTTTTTTTGTTTTATGTCTCTTCCTTTTTATTTTACCATGGTACAATAAAATAGAGACATGGATGGGAAACCTACTGTGAGTATTAGTCTGGATATGGACATCCGCATTTAACATGTTAACTTAGTAAATCTAAATATAGCACAAAGCTGCTATTTTGGGTTTGTTTCAGGTTTTTTGTCTACTGGTGATAAGCTGTTCTTTTCACCCTCTATGATTAGGCTTCTTGAACAACATGGTGTAAAAACAGCTTCTGTGATTAATGCAGACTGCAAAAAATGAAAGCATCAGAAAGCATGCTATAGTCTTTGCTTGCGATAGTCTGCATTTGCATAAATTACGACATCTCCTGTCACACTTCTCTTAACTTTATGATGCCTTTTAAACAGTAATTTAATCTTAATGAAATGCTCCCAAGTTTTAATTTAAAGAACCCATCTCCTGATCTGCTCATGTTTAAAGCTGATGATGAGATAACTGTCTTTATAAATTAATTACCATTGGACCGTGACCAACAGTATCCGAACTGAATCCATTATTCATAGTTCATCTTCAAAAGCAAGTCTGTCATTAACCTTTTTGTCCTCCATCACTTCTCCTAAATAATTTGCTACATTCTTTATCAAACACGAAGTGCAACAACTTGTACATTTGTAGTCAAGCTGCTAAGGAATTTTTGACTAACAGATTTCATTGTGGAAAGTTCAACAAAACTTGACACTTTCACTGAGAGCTTCAACTAAATTTTGATCAGCACTGTTACCCTAAATGTGGAAATTTCTGATTTAAATGTGAGAGAGACAGAAAGACAGATTTCAGAACAGCACGTGACCAAGGAGGGGCAGAGCTTTCCCACTAAAAGCCTGGGTCACAGTCTCTCTGAGCACTCCTAGAAACATAAACTTACTTCCCTTCCCCTACTTACTTCACCAACATAAGAAGGACATGGACCTGCTCAAGCAAGTCCAGAGGAGGGACACGAAGATGATCAGAGGGCTGGAGCACGTCTCCTGTGAGGACAGGCTGAGAGAGTTGGGGTGGTTCAGCCTGGAGAAGAGAAGACTCCAGGAAGACATTATAGCAGCCTTACAGTACCTAACAGGGGGCCTACAAGAAAGCCAGAGAGGGACTTTTTACAAGGGCATGTAGTGATAGGACAAGGGGTAATGGCTTTAATCTGAAAGAAGGTAGATTTAGATTAGATGTAAGGAAGAAGTTCGTCATTGTGAGGGTGGTGAGGCACAGGAACATGTTGCCCAGAGAAGTTGTGGATGTTCTGGAAGTGTTCAAGGTTGGACTGGGCTTTGATCTAGTGGAAGGTGTCCTGCCCATGGCAGGGGGGTTGGAACTAGATGGTCTTTAATGTCCCTTCCAACCCAAACCATTCTATGATTCTATGATTTGGGGTCCCTCTTTCTGTTTGCCTGTTCACCACATGCCTTGGTCCCTGCTGCTTCTTTACCCTTCCAACCCATCTCTGTAATTCTTAACTATCTGTCTCATCAATAGATAGCGAATGGGCTGGGAATGGCAGAGAGCAATAAAAGGAAAATTAAATGGTCTTGGATAAAACATATGCTGGAAAAAAAAAACCCAAACAAAACCCCCAAACAGAACAGAGGAGAAAAGAGGAATGGGAAAAGAGGAAAAAATTAGCAAATTTCTGGGGAAAAAATGAGGCAGTAGGAGAGAGGCAGAACAAAAGAGCTCTATGAAATAGCTGGAATAAAGAAATACAAATAAATGTTGTAATTTCCATGTCAGCAAATTCGTAAATCCTATCTGTATTATAATAAATTATTTCAGAGCAGTATTCATACTTGTATATTATCAGATTAATAACAGATGATTTTATTTATGTAAGCATTTTATACATATAAGCAGTTATGAGTGTCATTATCACTCAGATCACTTGGCGACAGTTGCATAATCATTTCTTATTATGAATACTTTGGTATTTGGTACTCCATACAAGCTTGATTCAAATCCTCTGTATGTATTTATTTCCTGATAGTCAGAGTACCAATGTAAACATTCAATGCAAGGATCTGTGCTTCATTGTCAGCCTGGGTGAAATCTTGGTGCCTCTGAAATTGGTAGCCCTGTACATGAATTGGCAAGAGGTTGGCTGAGCTCTAGCAGCAGCCAGCCTAGCTGTGGAACAAAAAGCAGGATAACGGTGTTAAGTATAGTAGTGCTGTGTTTGAAATAAGTCCTGCTGAGAGGTGAACCTATTTGGTACATGCATATCACTATGCTAACGTAGCTATTCTGCCCTAGGACACAAGGTAACATTTCTGTATGGCTCCCCACAAATAGAGAGATATACCAGCTGAGGTGAGCATTAGCACAGGAATTTCCTCTGCTGACCATGACCTTAGTTTTTGTCCTGGTTTCAGCTGGGATAGAGTTAACTGTCTTCCTAGTAGCTGGTACAGTGCTATGTTTTGAGTTCAGTATGCGAAGAATGTTGATAACTGATGTTTTCAGTTGTTGCTCAGTAGTGTTTAGACTATAGTCAAGGATTTTTCAGCTTCTCGTGCCCAGCCAGAGAGAAAGCTGGAGGGGCACAAGAAGTTGGCACAGGACACAGCCAGGGCACCTGACCCAAACTGGCCAACAGGGTATTCCATACCATGGGACGTCACGTCTAGTATAGGAACTGGGGGGAGTGGGGGCGGGGGATCACCGCTCAGGGACTAACTGGGCATCAATCGGTGGGTGGTGAGTAATTGCCCTGCGCATCATTTGTACATTCCAATCCTTTTATTATTGCTGTTGTCATTTTATTTGTGTTATCATTATCATTATTAGTTTCTTCTTTTCTGTTCTATTAAACCTTTCTTATCTCAACCCACAAGTTTTGCTTCTTTTCCCGATTTTCTCCCCCATCCCACTGGGTGGGGGGGGAGTGAATGACTGGCTGCGTGGTGCTTAGTTGCTGGCTGGGGTTAAACCACCACAGTTTTGCTGGTGTTTCCTAAAGCTTTATCATTATCAGCAATGTCCCCCTATTGCAGAGAACAAAGAGCAAATTCTGAGAAAAACGTGTCCCTTGAAAGCAGGAGCTGCAGTCCAGTGGCATATTATTAAGCATGTATTTGTCTGATGCTTCTTGGAAATTTCCCAGCTTAATTTTTTTTCCTCCAGGGAACAAAGGACTTCACTAATACAGTAGACTCCTGTGCTGTAGGGATACTCCACCTATATTAAAACAGTCGTCTTTCAGAAAAGGAAGTACCTTATGCAGCATGTTGCAAACTCTTGGGACTTGCTGATGCAGGAGACTGTGGCAGGAGCTGTAGCAGCAGGGTCAGAAAGGGCTTAGGCACATTCATAGGCAGCAGCTTCACACTAACACTCGTGGAAACTAAGTCTTTGTAGGAATAAGCTAGCAAACATCCCTTACTCCATATTGGCCAGGCTCCTGTGGTCTCCTGAATTAACCTCTTCTGTCACTGTCAGAGGGAGCACGTGCATGATGATGGGCAACTGGTCTGCCCTAGGGCATTGCTTATGTCCTTATTTCCTTTATCATTGCAGAGCTGCAGAACTTAAAAAAAAAACCCAAACAACTGTTTATTAGCTCTGTTGTCATATACAAGTCCTCTCTCTTTTCCAAGTTCATCAATATTTGATTTCTCATTCAAAGTATCAAAATCTGAATCCCAAAATACACTGCACTCTTAGAATGTCTTACCAAAGTAGTAATTTAAATTTGCATTACAGTCCTTAAACATTTCCTCTTATTTTATTTCTTCAATGTCTTTGCAAAATAAATTGTACCACAGGGCCTTTGCTGTGATAATAACTAATTTGACAGCAGCTCCTCTATGTGTTTTTTTTTTTTATTTTAGAGGAGCTAAATAACCATAATGATTATCATTAATAGAGGACATTTTACTACTGAGGACTGCAAGAAATCTTTTATTCTTACTGAGGAGGATAATTTAGTGATTTTGTTTCTGTTGTGAATAATTGGATTCGTTTGGTTTGGTAGGTTTGTTTTCCCAAATGGAAGAGATGCTGCAGATATTACAGATTTTAAATGTAGTATTGACAATTCTTATTAAGAAAAAATGTAGGAAAGGTATAGTACTTTCAAAGGCTGTAGGATATCAGTCAAACATTTCTATACTCTGGTCCATATGTAATATAAAACATCATTTTACATTTGTCCATCTTGTATATGTTCATATTAGCCTAAAGAAAAAAACCTTTGATCATTAGCTTTTTTTCTGAATGTCAGCAATCATATTTGGATTTAATAGTTTTGCTAACCTATCTCTAGTGTAAATTTCCCAGTTGGTCCACAGTAGATAACTGAACTATCACAGTTTTTGTTTTCTACTTTTAAAAATTACCTTTTTGAAGTCACATATTTTCCTAGAAATTTAAGTGTAAACATATGTAAATATATGATTCATCACATTGTTGAACCATTAGAATAGTTTACTCCATAATTATATCTTTAAAAGGTAAAAAAACAATAAGATAGTCACTTTAAAATTTTAATTGTAGGTTATTCATGTTAAGTGGTTTTTTTGTTTCTTCCCATAAAGGTAATTGGAGCATATATTTGTGCTCTTACCTGTGCATTTAGCAAAATAATTTACAAATTTGTTTTCAAGTGTTGCATTTACTGTGAGCAACATTCATGCTGTATGCATTTTTATGAATACTGTTATGAATTAGTTTTTTGACAGATATGGCATAAGAAAGTACAATGTAAAAGTACTGGTAAATATAAATTCAACATTATTGTCATACATATTCATATTGGTGACCTCATTTAAAGAAATATACTTTTCCAGCTAGAGGATCAAAAGATTCTACCTAATCCATTTTACCAGGTTTCCTTAGGGAATTTATGATCATTTGAAATAATTTTTTTCTACCTATAAGTAAGACAAGATTAGTAATTCTTAAGGAACTACTCTTCTCAGAATAGGAACATCATCCTACAGCTCAATTTAATGCTGGATTACATTAAATCCATGCATGGAACTTATTTCAGAACAAGTATCAACGTAAGATGTTATTCAGGAACAGCTGCTATGCATTCATATCTATGGATTCATTATTCTAATTTTTAATAAATAAATAAACCAAAATGAGTGTATGTGATGTCAGGAACTACCAAGAAGCTTGGTTTTCTGACAAAATTAGCCCAAGTTTCCAGCAGGACAAAAAAAAGTCAAAAACTTATTTGCTAAATCTGTTGGCAATGCCAAAGTATTTCTGAAAGTGCCATATTTAGACTGGTCCAAGTCTTCATGTAGATAAGATCTTTCCCTGAAATGTAAAATAACACAATATTTTCTGTAGTGTAGACAACAACATAAAATAAAGAAATCAATGAGCATAATTATCTTTGACAAAAAACACAAAGGCCTTCCCAAGCCTGTAGTCCTAACATAGAGAAATTGTACTCCGCAATGAAAAAAAGAACATGTGGTGCAATAGATAAGAGACTACTCATGCTGATTACTCTATACTGATAAAACCATACAGATCAAATTAGGCTTATCAAGTGCTCTTGACTTGAAAAGAGAAAAAGACTAGTATCTTTATATTTTAAATATACAAGTTAGGGCAAAAAGGTTTATCAGTAATATGTAAATGTTCAAACAATGGAAAATTAATAGATGATAGTGAAAAACAATTAATAAACAGCCAAAGTACTTCTTAATATGAGACAAAGAGAGAGCTATTCCCTTAACAGAAGTAATCAGTTTGGCACGGGACTGCAACATCTCAGGAGTTCTCAGCAAGGACTGCAGTAATTCTTCCATGTGATCCTCAAGTCTTTCTCTTGGATTTATAAAGTGAGGTATTAGGTATAGTCAAAAGAAGTAAAATCACTCCCATTTTTTTGACAGCTGATCAATCTTCTACAGTGAACAATAGAAATTCCTGAACAACCTAAAAAAACCCTAATCAGTTACCAGAGTAGAGTTCACGTTGTTCTGTGAAGGCCATATCTTACTTATTAAGAGACTGGTCTTTGTGAGTTGAAACAACTTGATGCTTTCGTCTTCCACTGCAGAAAAGGCTAAGGAAACTTTTTGTATCCTGGCACCATCCTCTTGAATGTCTTTTGTTTCACTAGCATCCATGGCCTCCAGTCATAGTCCCTTTACATTTATGGGTATAATTTGTAACAAAGAAATGTGATGTGGAACATACAAATTCAGAGCAGTTCTACCTTCTCTATCATTCAGAAGATTGAACTAGGAGGATCCTGGTATTGCTTTCTGGTCTTTTTAATCTTGGAATCTCTGGAAATTCTGATCAGTTGCTTGTACAGTATGCCAGAGATTAGTATAGATTCCTAACACAAGGAACATCCACACAAAAAGCCTTAACAAACTAATGTTTTGTTGTTGCTAAATAGTTCTAAGAAATCATTCATGGAAGTAATTCTCAAATTCTTTCGTATTATGGACAACTTATCATCCACTCATTGCTGCTTGCCTTTTGGGCCTCCTTCTTCCAGATCTTATTTTAAGCAAATATGGTGCTTGATTATACTACTAACAGTGGCATTAAGACCTTGAAGTGAGAACAGATTTAATATAAATTCAGTTTCATACAGATGGCTGAGCTGCTTGATTGTAGACCAGTTACATTCCCTTTTTGAATAAAACAGCAATACAGTTACTGGCACTATCTTTATTTTTATTGACGATGGCCTACCCACATCTAATTTTTCCAGGTTGTTTTTCACATCCTCCTTCTTTGCCTGCATTTGTGATCCTTTTCATTTTGCTGTTAATTGTAAGTTTGAACACAGGTGCATCATGATAAAAGACATAATGAAGATGGATAAAAGGCAATCATGGGAGTCCAGATTAATTCTTGTAGTTATTCAGCTAGTTTAATTACATAAAATCTTCTGGAATGCTTAAATAAGGGACAGAATTTGACTGTATGTCCTGCTTTCAGCTAGGGTAGAGTTAATTTTCTTTCTACTAGCTGGTATAGTGTTAAATTTTGGATTTAATATGAGAAGAATGTTGATAGCACACTGATGTTTTCAGTTGTTGCTAAGTAATGTTTATACTAAATCAAGGATTTTTCAGTTTCTCATGCCCAGCCAGCCAGAAGGCTGGAGGACCACAAGAAGCTGGGAGGGGACACAGCCAGGACAGCTGACCCAGACTGGCCAAAGGGCTATTCCATACCATGTGATGTCATGCCCAGTATATAAACTGGGGGGAGTTCGCCTGGGGGCTCCCTGCTCAGGAACTAACTGGGCATTGGTCTGCGAGTGTTGAGCAATTGCATTGTGCATCACTTGTTTTGTATACTTGTATATTATTATTATTATTATTATCATCATCATCATCATCATCATCATCATTATCATTATCATTATTATTTTCTTCCCTTCTGCCCTATTAAAATGTCTTTATCTCAACCCACGAGTTTTACTTTTTTTTCTGATTCTCTCCCCCATCCCACTGGCTGGGGGGGGGGTGAGTGAGTGGCTGCATGGTACTTAGTTGCTGGCTGAGGTTAAACCATGACAGTTCTTTTTGACGTGCAATGTGGGACTTGACCAGTTGAGATAATGACAAATCTGACTGGAACGCATTAGAACAAATTTTTTATAAGCATTCATTATATTGGTTCAATAGTCACTGGTCACAATGTTGATTTATTTGCTCTCAAAGTTGGTGTGCTTGTTCTTAAAGTTGCATTTTATAATACCTTACTTGCAGTATATGCTCCCTGTTGTGCTTTTTATCACGTGAGAACTAGGCTAAAGTTATCATGTTGTTGTACTTCCTAACACTGGCTTATGATACAACAGAATAACTGGTTATGAAACTAACCTGGTATTTGTACTCAGCATTGCTGTCACCTCTGTACTTTGGGAGCCATCTATCAGAAACTATTAATAATTACACCTTTCACCTTTTGTCCTGGGAGAGCCAATCCATAGGGGAGACACCTCCCTTCATCTTCCCCTTCTCCTCCAGGCAAATTACAAAAGCTCTTGAGAATTTTGAATATCCTTGGGATGTTCAAACCAGCATGTTCTTATTGCTATGTCTCCTGAATATGTCCCAGCTCTTGTTTAAGAATACTGTTTAAGAATAACTGTTTAAGAATATCACCCAGAGATCTGCCCCAAGGCTGGATAACCATGAGTGGCATGGCATGTCGGAGAATATGAGCATGTACCTAGAGAACTTCTCACCTCCAATGGTTCAGAACTTCACTACTGAACAGCTACAGGACCCTGATAAAGTGATAGAATATTTGAAAGGAAAATACTGTGGCTATTCCAAAGTGGCACAACTTATCACACTCTGCTGGGCCAGTATCTACCAAACACTGCTCAACATTATGCAGCACCCTCAGGGGGAAGGGAGGGAAAACAGACCGTCAGGCACTGCAGCCACTCCAACCCCAGTGACAGACACTGCGGCTACTCCAACCCTGGCGACAGGCACTGAACCAGAGAACCAGCCTGTGCCAGTACCAGTTGCCCCCATACAGAGGAAGAAATATACAAAAAAATCAGTTCACTTAGCAAGGGATGAAGACAAACCAGGGTCAACATGAGAACAGAAGGAAGAGGCAGAACCAGAGGTAATCACCCCATCCCTATCCTTGAGTGAGCTGCGGGATATGCAAAACGATTTCAGCCATCATCCAGGTGAGCACATTATCACCTAGCTCCTCTGATGCTGGGATAGTGGGGCTAGTAGCCTGGAATTAGTGGGTGGGGAAGCCAAGCAGCTGGGATCGCTTTCTAGGGAATGTGGCATTGACAAGGCAATTGGAAAAGAAATACAAACCCTCAGCCTCTGGAGGTGACTCCTGTCAAGCATGAAGGAAATGTACCCCTTCAGGGAAGATGCTACATGTCACCCAGGCAAGTGGACCACTATGGAGAGATGTATCAAATACCCAAGGGAATTAGCCACGCTAGAGATGTTTTATTATGACCCAGACAACACACAATTACCCAGAGATCCAGATGAAGTCCAATGTACATGACCCATCTGGCGGAAGTTTGTACAGAGTGCACCATCATTGTATGCCAACCCATTGGCAGTACTGACCTGCAAAGATTAAGAGGCACCGACAGTGGATTAAATGGCTCGCCAACTCCAGCAATAGTGAAGAAAATCTCTCTTCCTCCCTATGAGCCTGCATCTCGGCTGTGGAAAAACTGTCCAAAAAGTCAAAAAAACTGATCAAACTGATCAAAAAAATCATACACCCCAGATATACGGACCAGTACCTCAGCTATTAGGAGTGAGCATTCCTCTGGTGAAGAGAGAGAATACAGAAGGTACACACCATGAGGTACCCTATGGTTTTACCTGCATGAGCACGGAGAGGACATAAGGAAGCAGGATGGAAAATCTACTTCAACCCCAGAGGCACAGGTACGTGAGCTGTGAGGAAAAACAACCACAAAAGGGATTCTTCCAGGAAAAATGCCGCTCCAGGTTCCAGACAGAGTGGAAAGGCTGATCCGATCCTCTTGAAAGGACTTCCAAGTCATTTTTACAAGAGGGGGCCTGCCTCCAGCCAGGTGGAGGAAAGGGACGACCAGGTTTATTGGGCTGTGTGGAGTCGATGGCCTAGCACGTCAGACCCACAGGACTATAAAGCTCTAGTGGACAGCCCTGCACAGTGTACTCTAATGTCATCAAGTTATAAAGGGGCAGAACCATCTGTATTTCTGGAGTGACAGGGCAATCCCAACAGTTAACTGTATTGGAGGATGAAGTGTTGAGGATTTCTTGGCTGGGCGAAGGCATGTGAGCAATCCAGCCGTTAGGTGGGAACGAAGCATAAGTTTACAAGACGCTGGAGCAGACAAGGACGCTGTGTCCTTGTACGCTGGGAAAAAAGAAGATAAGAAGAGCCTGACAAACAACACCTGGATGCTGAAGACTGAGATAAGTAACTGCTGGACACCTCGTGAAGATGCTTGCGCAGCCAATAGAGAATAAGATAGCATCACGTGAAACGGGGTATTGTATAAGGCGCGTGCACAAGCGCATAAGATATATAACTGTGTCAAACGTTGTAGTAAATGGACTTCACTGTGTGTGATGTCCCCTCTGGATCCTCCGCAACAGATGAAGTAAGCCTAACTGGGAATGAATGGTAGAAAAACCCCATTGTAACTGGCCCAGAGGCCCCGTGCATCCTTGTCATAGACTGTCTCAGGAGAGGGTATTTTAAGGACCAAAACGGGTACTGGTGGGCTTTTGGTATAGCTGCCTTGGAGACAGAGGAAACTGAACTGCTGTCTACCTTGCCTGGTCTCTCCCAAGATCCTTCGGTTGTGGGGTTGCTGAAGGTTGAAGAACAACAAGTGCCAACTACTTCCACAACAGTGCACTGGCAGCAGTATCACATGAACCGAGACTCCCTGATTCCCATTCGTAAGTTGATTTGTTAACTGGGGACCCAAGAGGTGATCAGCAAAACTCACTCACCCTTTAACAGTCCCATATTGCCAGTGCAAAAGTCTAATGGGGAGTGGAGACTAACAGTCGACAATCGTTACCTGAATGAAGTCACACCACCACTGAGTCCTGCTGTGCTGGACATGCTAGAACTTCAATACGAACTGGAGTCAAAGGCAGGCAAGTGGTGCGCCACAACTGATATCGCTAATGTTTTTTTCTCAATCCCTCTGGCAGCAGAGTGCAGGCAACAGTTTGCTTTCACTTGTAGGGGTGTCCAGCACACCTGGAATCGACTGCCCCAGGGGTGGAAACGCAGCCCCACCATTTGCCGTGGACTAATCCAGACTGCACTGGAAAAGGGTGAAGCTCCAGAACGCCTGCAATACATTGATGATAACATCGTATGGGGCAATACAGCAGAATAACTTTTTGAGAAAGGGAAGAAAATAGTTCAAATCCTTCTGAAAGCCGGTTTTGCCATAAAACAAAGTAAGGTCAAGGGACCTGCACAGGAGTTCCAGGTTTTAGGAATAAAATGGAAAGATGGGCAACATCAGATCCCAATGGACATGATCAACAAAATAGCAGCTGTGTCTTCACCAACTAGTAAAAAGGAAACACAAGCTTTCTTAGGCATTGTGGGTTTTTGGAGAACGTGTATTCCAAATTGCAGTCTGACTGTAAGCCCTCTCTATCAAGTGACCTGGAAGAAGAATGATTTTAAATGGGGCCCTTAGCAACAACAAGCCTTTGAACCAATTAACCGGGAGTTTGTTCATGCAGTAGCCCTTGGGCCACTCCAGGCAGGACAAGATGTTAAAAATTAGCTCTACACCACAGCTGGGGAGAATCACCCTACCTGGTGTCTCTGGCAAAAAGTACCAGGGGAGACCCAAGGTTGACCACTGGGGTTTTGGAGTCAAGGATACAGAGGATCCGAGGCTCACTATACTCCAACTGAAAAAGAGATATTGGCAGCATATGAAGGAGTTCGAAAGTGCCTCGGAAGTGGTTGGTACTGAAGCACAGCTCCTCTTAGCACCCTGACTGCTGGTGTTGGGCTGGATGTCCAAAGGGAAAGTCTCCTCTACACACCATGCAACTGATGCCACGTGGGTAAGTGGGTCACACTGATCACACAATGGGCTCGCATAGGAAACCCCAGTCACTCAGGAATTTTGGAATTGATCACGGACTGGCCAGAAGGCAAAGATTTCAGAATATTACCAGAGGAGGAGGTTCTGCATGCTGAAGAGGCCCCACTGTATAATAAACTGCCAGAAAATGAGAAGTAATATGCCCTTTTCACTGATGGGTCCTGTTGCACTGGGGGAAAGCATCGGAAGTGGAAGGCTGCTGTATGGAGTCCTATATGACAAGTTGCAGAAACTGCTGAAGGAGAAGGTGAATTGAGGCAGTTTGCAGAGGTGAAAGCCATCGGCTGGCTTTAGACATTGCTGACTGAGAAAAGGCACCAGTGCTCTGTTGCGGGAGCATAATCGTGGACTCAATGACAGATCAATATGATCATAGTTGAAGACACTTTACTAGAGCATCAGACATCATTTTATACATTGGTTACATCCGTACATGCGTTTAGCTATTTTACTATTGGTTACACACATTATTCACGCACTGTCCACGTGCCTAGTTACACTTAATGATTGGTTATATCAACACTGTACGCGCACATAAACATAAGACATAATATACTAACTAAAACATGCGAAACTTGTCTCAGTCCAATTGGTCAAGATAAACTGCCGAATTGAGGGTTTTTGTGCCAAGTTCCCTTTATCGTGGAATGCGCACCTGTGTTCTTCTAACTGGCATCTTTCTTTTTTTGTCTTCTTGTTTATTCTGCTCAAGGCCTTCTAAAGGCGTCTAGAATGCTCTTGTGACCGTTGGCTAAATATGTGTCCACACTCTGTCTCTATGCTGACTCATGGATGGTGGCAAGTGCTCCATGGGGGTGGTTGCAGCAATGGAACAAAAGCAACTGGCAGCACAGAGGTAAACCCATCTGGGCTGCCACACTGTGGCAAGATATTGCTGCCTGGCTAGAGAATCTGGTTGTAAAAGTCCATCACGTAGATGCTCATGTACCCAAGAGTCGGGCCACTGAAGAACATCAAAACAACCAGCAGGTGGATCAGGCTGCCAAGTTTGAAGTGGATCTGGATTGGCAACATAAGGGTAAATTATTTATGGCTCGGTGGGCCCATAATACCTCAGGCCATCAAGGAAGAGATGCAACATATAGATGAGCTCGTGATCGAGGGGTGGACTTGACATGGACACTATTGTGCAGGTTATCCATGAACATGAAACATGTGCTACAATCAAGCACGCCAAGTGGTTAAAGCCCCTGTGGGATGGAGGACATTGGGTGAAATATAAATATGGGGAGGTCTGGCAGACTGACTATATCACACTCCCACAAGCCTGCCAAGGCAAGCACCCTGTGCTTACAGTGATGGAAAAAACTACTGGATGGCTGGAAACATATCCCGTGTCGCACGCCACTGCCCAGAACACTATCCTGGGCCTTGAAAATCAAGTCTTAGGGCGATAGGGCACCCCAGAAAGAACTGAGTCAGACAACAGGACTCATTTCCAAAACAACCTCAGACGCGTGGGCCAAAGAGCATGGCATTGAGTGGGTGTATCATATCCCCTATCATGCACCAGCCTCTGGGAAAATTGAGCGATACAATGGACTGTTAAAGACTACATTGAGAGCAATGGGGGGTGGGACCTTCAAACACCAGGCTACACCTTTAGCAAAAGCCACCTGGTTAGTCAACACCAGAGGATCTGCCAGTCAGGGTGGCTCTGCCCAATCAAAACTTTTACATGCTGTAGAAGGGGATAAAGTCCCTGTAGTGCACATAAAAAAAGTGCTGCGGGAGACAGTCTGGGTTACTTCTGCCTCAGGCAAGGGCAAACCTATCCATGGGATTGCTTTGCTCAAGGACCTGGGTGCACTTGGTGGGGGATGTGGAAGGATGCGGAAATCCAGTGTGCGCCTCAAGGAGATCTGATTTTAGGTGAGACTAGCCAATGAATTAAATTGTTTGATGTTAATTGTTATATAACCCTGCCACTGTATGTCATCATTACTGTAATTGTTATATGCTATATCAATGGTATTACAGTAAGAATCACTTAGGTTAATGAAGAAAGAACTTTGATAAAACTGAGCGAAACACAGTAGTGATGGAACAAGAACTGACTTCAGCATGCAACAATCCAATATTAGACACCATCCTCCTGCTGTGCCCAATGTCAGCCGCCCACTGCACTGCACCTAAGCCCAATCCTACTCTACCAACTGAGCGGACTTCACACCACCCCTCATGCCCAGAAAGATTGTTATGACAGATGGAGCCCAAAGTCATGGACTAGATTAACTCAACAGACATTTTGTAGGGATGGCCCATAGACTAAGGGAATGATATTGCTCTGTGTGTGTGTGTATATATATATATATATATAATTGTCAAAGGACAAGAAAGGGGATGGTGATTAATTGGGATGTACTGAAAGTATGGCACCTAAGCATGACATAGATGGTATAAAATAAGGGGTGGATACTGTCCTGGTTTTGGCTGGGATAGAGTTAATTTTCTTTCTAGTACCTGGTATAGTGTTAAGTTTTGGATTTAGTATGAGAATAATGTTGATAACACACTGATGTTTTCAGTTGTTGCTACGTAGTGTCTATAATAAGTCAAGGATTTTCCAGCTTCTCATGCCCAGCCAGCAAGAAGGCTGGATGGGCACAAGAAGTTGGGAGGGGACACAGCCAGGGCAGCTGACCCAAACTGGCCTAGGGAATATTCCATACCATATGACATCATGCCAAGTATATAAACTGGGGGGAGTTGAAGGGGAGAGTGGATTGCTGCTCAGGAACTAATTGGGCATTGGTCATTGAATGTTGAGCAATTGCATTGTGCATCTCTTGTTTTGTATATTCCAATTCTTTTATTATTATTACTGTCTATTGTTGTTGTTGTTGTTGTTGTTGTTATTGTCCTGGTTTAACCCCAGCCAGCAACTAAGCACCACGCAGCTGCTAGCTCACTCCCCCCCCAGCCAGTGGGATGGGGGAGAGAATCGGAATAAAAGTAAAACTCGTGGGTTGAGATAACGACATTTTAATAGGACAGAAGGGAAGAAAATAATAATAATAACAAAAATAAAATGACAATAACAATAATAATAAAAGAATTTGAATATACAAAACAAGTGATGTGCAATACAGTTGCTTAACACTTGTCGACTGATGCCCAGTTAGTTCCCAAACAACAATCCACTCCCCCCTAGTTTACATAGTAGGCATGACGTCACATAGTATGGAATATCCCTTGGGCCAATTTAGGTCAGCTGTCCTGGCTGTGTCTCCTCCCAACTTCTTGTACCCCTCCAGCCTTCTTGCTGGCTGGGCATGAGAAGCTGAAAAATCCTTGACTTATTATAGACACTATGTAGCAACAACTGAAAACATCAGTGTGTTATCAACATTCTTCTCATACTAAATCCAAAACTTAACACTATACCAGGTACTAGAAAGAAAACTAACTCTATCCCAGCTGAAACCAGGACAATCATCATTATCATCATTATCATTATCACTATAATTTTTTTCCTTTCTGTCTTTATCTTAATCTGTGAGTTTTACTTCCTCCCCCACCATTATCTCCCCCATCCCACAGGTGTGGTGGGGGAGAAAGCGAGTGGCTGCGTGGTGCTTAGTTGCTGGCTGAGGTTAAACCTCAACACTGCAGCATTATTCATCAACAGTGTCATTGATTGGATAGCTGCAGTGTTTGAATTGTCTTTTGACGATGTGACAGTGTAGTACATACTGATGGCTGAAAATCACAGAATTATTAATTACGTGATGTGAGTCAAGCCCTCAGTTTGCAGCAGAAGTCTTCCCTCTTGAGTGCAAAATAAAAGTGAAAGTTTTTGAAAGATCCTAACAAAGTTATTGCCATATATATTGAATTCATTTCAGATACTGAAATGTTATCTCAATATGTGCTATGGGCCTTAGAAAAGAATAAATCCTGTTGAATTTTTAATAACTAAGCTCTGCCAAAACATAGGCTAAATATTTTCAAATCTTTTAGTATCATGATGTGCTTTATAAGCAAGATGTATTTCTTTTTTATGTTGATAATGAATAAATCCCACCAAAACCAGGAAGAATTTGTGAATCAGCCAGTTGGATAACTACCTGAATCCATAAGCAGAAAAGATAGCTTTAGTGAAGGCCTGATGACTATCAGACTGGATGCTTCTTTCAGCATTTTTTGCTAACATTACATTTCCCTTTCCCCGATGGCTTTATGTAAGGCTTTTAATTTCAGGTGGTATTGTAGGGACAAAATGATTGTGCAATAATAGCTTTGTTTGGTTGGGTGGCTTTCTTCTCCATATTTTTATAAAATACTGCAGATGGGCCAAAGGATTAACTATAACAACGAAAACCACTAAAATGTAGGTAGCTCATTATTCTTTCTGTAAGCTGCAGCACGTCACATCTGATGCTGAATCTTTCTATTAAACCCAGAGAAACACAGACCATTCCATCTGATTCTTTCCCTGCATCTAATGCACTGTAAGCCTTTTATGCTTTATAGGATAAGCTGTAACTGGGAGTCAGCTGTAACTCATAGTTTTAAGAATAATGTTTTTTGGCAGCTGCATGTATGTTAAATCTTTCCTGCTTTTGCATGGTCTTAGGGGTCACAATCAAAAGCTAGACAGACCCCAAGACTTTCTACAGCTTTCCACCAAACTGACATCTACAGTGATATCCCTTGAGAGAGCAGACGTCTGGCCGAGAGTGGCTAGTACCATGCAAATAATATCAGCCTTTATATGCCAACCTATGCATTTCTGATATTGGTGTGATGGTTTCAGCTGGGGTAGAGTTAATTTTCTTCATAGTAGCCAGCATGGGGTTATGTTTGGGATCCGTGCTGAAAAACAGTGTTGATAACACAGGGATGTTTTTGTTACTGCTGAGCAGTGCTTACACAGAGCCAAGGCCTTTTCTGCTTCTCACCCCACCCCACCAGCGAGTAGGCTGGGGCTGCACAAGGAGTTGGGAGGGGACACAGCCGGGGCAGCTGACACCAACTGACCAAAGGGATATCCCATACCGTATGATGTCATGCTCAACTATATAAAGGTGGGAAGAAGAAGGAAGGGGGGATGTTCAGAGTTATGGTGTTTTGTCTTCCCAAGTAACCATTACGCATGATGGATCCCTTCCTGGAGATGGCTGAACACCTGCCTGCCCATGGGAAGCAGTGAATGAATTCCTTGGTTTGCTTTGCTTGCATGCATGGCATTTGCTTTGCCTGTTAAACTGTCTTTATCTCAACCCATGAGTTTTCTCACTTTTACCCTTCTAATTCTTTCCCCCATTCCAACGCAGGGAGAAGTGAGCAAGCGGCTGGGTGGTGCTTAGTTGCCGGCTGGGGTTAAATCACAAGAATTGGGATCCCTGCCACTAATATTACTGCAAAACTTATTTTCACTTATGGTTAATTAGACAGACCTCATTCCCTTCAAGCTCAGATCATATGCTAGCACCAAAAGAGGAAACAGTTCTGACTTAATCTTCATTATTTAAGTGTCACTGAGCTGAATTCTGCTGAATTAACACTTAGCAATATAAGGAAGACCAGAATCAGTGTTCAGCAGAGGAACATGTTTCAATGAAGTTGTTCCTTCTCTGCATGGAAACTTCAGTGATAGATATATGTTCTTTTTATCACTACACTTATTCCTGCTTTGTTGTGCTTTTTAAGCTTCTTTTCAAGAAAGTAGCAAATGTATTGATTGGAATTATTTCCCAAATAATTGCTACATGATTACCTTAATATGTTGCTGACACTTTGTTCCTTACAGGCAAAATGGCAGTCATCTTTAGTGAAGAACCAGTGGTAGCTAAAACCACTTTTTCTCATTCCTCGCAAATGCTGCAAAGATATCTGTCTTGTTAACTATCATCATTAATATTAAAAGTCAGCTAGATACATAAAGATCTTACACTTTAATCCATCTATGGTAATTAAAATTTTATAAAATTGCTCTCTGTGTCTTTCTTGATTGATTACCTGTGACTTTGAGCCACTCCAGTACTTTCATTAAGTATACCACTTTTGATATAGAATATTTCATAAATGTTTTCAGCCTATTATATTATACAAAAAATTTGGAAACAGTTGCATTTAACAGCTATTATGCCCACATGTTGTTTAACCTGAGCCAAGTTCCTTCAGGCACAGCTTAACTACCCCTTCTGCTCTTACAGAAGCAAATGATAAAAGAATCTGTGTGAGTATTTCACTGTGTGCTCTGCCAGAGGTAGAGCTCCTCAGACCTTTGCAACAATTTGCACTGTGGGTGTCAGAAATCATGTCTCTGCATGTTTATGAATGCATGCTTTTGGAGGCAGTCTGTTATTCACAGAATACTATCTAGGACTGTTAAATGTGTATTTTTATACAGCACAGAAAAAATGCCATCCTAGCTATTATATTCTTTGTAGGTTTGATTTTTTTTTAATTTCTTCTAAATATCAATTTGTACAATTTTTTTTTCTATATCATATAAATTCTATCACATTGTTTTGTTGTTCCTTTTTGCAGAGAAAAGAAAACTGGGTAAAGAGTCTGGCTGGGGAAAATTGGATGAGAAGGACACTTTCTAACTGACAGTGTAGGATATTTCTGTTTTTCACACCTTCAGTATTCTCACATAGAAATTGGCATTCATGAGCCATATCAATGTTCATTATTTATAAAATTCCTGACATGAATTCACTCTTCTGAAAACTGTACCACTTGCTATGCGTTTCACATGGCTGAAGTCAAGTAACCACAAATGCTATCCTATTGTCCCTAGTTTGAGAGGCAGGTATAGCATATGAAACTTGTAGGATTTTAGCTTGAAATCCATTCAGATAGGCTCTAAAGCTGTGAGATTCCTTCCTCTTTTCTCAAAGCCCACCTGATTTTAGTGTTATGTATTTTCAAAAGTTTTTATATTTTGTTGCTAGTGGTATAGCAATACCAAATCAGGCTGTCTGGTTTATTCCTACCATTTCAGAAGTTAGCTTACAGAAAGGAAAATACTGGAATTTCCCACATTTGGAACAGCAGAAATATTTTGGTGCTCATAGCTTCAAAATTATGGAAGGAATTTCTTTGAATGTAGTTTGTTCCTTTGATATCAACACTACCAAGTATGCAAACAGAGATATTACAGAGTTGTGCAATCATACAACTACAAGAGATAGAGTTGAAAACAGTCGTTTAAGGACACATACTTGTTCTAATCACTCCGGTATAGTCATTTGCTTTGTTTCTTCTAAGTGCCTATGTAACATGAGAAAATTAGTCCCTGAATAACAAAATGAGGAAAAGAAGATTTGTTTCATCTTAAGAATGAAGGCCAAATATGTACCTCTACAGCTTCAACACACTTCTGTAGTCAATATATGCATTCAGATTCCTATTTTTAAGCACTAGTATTTGAACATACTGGCTATTAGGAATATTTGGAACACAGAAATTACTATTCCAGTAAGAGCAGTAAATGCTGCAGAATTTAACTATTCTGCCCTATACTACTGATAATCTTGTAGTTATTTTCTATGAGAGACCATTGCCTCTACCCTGTTGATGACACGGTTATATAATAAAGCATGAATATACATGCAGATAAAACTTGCAATGACATCAGGATTATGATGATAGTCTCTTCCTAAAAATCCTTTGACTCTTATTAAGTGTTTATCTAGCTTGGAATGAGGGGGTGTTGTGCAACACTGAACAGGTATTGGAGCAGAGAGTGGGTAAGCAGGCAAAAAGGAAAAAAAAAAAGGCTCTCACCATTGCCTCTGCTCTAACTGTATTTTAATAGAATAGTGGAGCCTAGCGAGCTGTCAGTATGGCACCTTTCATGAGCACAACTATAAATACACTTAAAAAAAATTGGCCATAAATCATGTTTTGTCATTGGAGAACATAAAGGGAAATTATAGTTTTTCCACTGAAAAAAAGCAGGGGAAAAAAAAAATCCTGGCTCTAAAGTCACCTCTACTCTTATTTTCCATTCTAATCTAGTATGCTTTTCATTTTGCAGCTGAGCAATTGATCCAGTTAGGCATTAGTTTTCTTGGCTGGCTTGATATCAAAGACTTTAAGCATTTGCAGCCAAAGAGTGGATTCTTTGTCTGAGCAATCAAGGGTTGTATAGGGGACTGCAATGCCTGCAAGGAGGGAGGGCAGCAAATCCACTCATAACAAGCAAAACTTGGACACAAAAAAATTGCTTCTACATAGCACAAAACCAAGAAGCTGCAATGATTTTGTTAATAGCTCTTTTTCTCCCCTCTTCACCTCAGCTGATTTTGATATGAAGGAAGACTACCCTAATACAGCCTTGCAACCTAACAGCCTTCCTCTGCACAGAGGTGATGTTTTTTGTTCCACTGCAGTAAAACCTTTCTGTTCATAGGGAAAGAGCAGTAGTGATTGTAGAACTTGGCCCTTAATACCAATACAGCAAGCTCTGCAATTGCTAGCACTTATGTTCAGCACTGAAGCATGAATTTTTAAAATTAATAAAAATCATGTTTCTGCGACCAGATCTGTTAATTATGTCAAATGCTTGGATCCAAAAAATATGCTTCCAAGTCCTTACAGGGGACAGGATCTAGGTAATGCTTAGTTCTGACATTTGTTCCCAAAATCTAGTTTTCAGAGGAGGAAAACAGGTGTGTAGGCTGAATAGGAAGGACAGTAGTTCTAACATGTCCCACATCTGGCTGATGAGAGATCAAGGATCCCTTTTTTTGCTAAGGCACTCCTGAGAAGGTTAACATGAGATACAGGCAGACATTATTTATCTAAGTCCCTTTTTTATTAACATATTCTAAATCACAGGAGAGAAAGCCTGGAAGGGATGCACAGCCTAGAGCATGTGACAAACACCTGACATAAAAACAAAACTCTTGAACATAAACAGATATTCAGAAATGAAATTAAAACTCATGATTTTCATGTGTCACTGAGACATCAACAATGGCACAGAATGGAGAAACAACTGTATGTTTGTAAAGGTCTGGAAAGAATACAGAGATGAAATGCCAACTCTTAGAGTTTAGAATACACTTAGAGTGAAAAAATACCAGAATAGGTTTGAAAAGAGAAAATGCATTTAGGGAAAAAGATATATAACCAAACATTAGTGACATTAAGCAGTGTAGGTCTGGAATCACTCCTTTCTTTCCTGTAAAAAAATAGCAAATACAGCTGACCTGAGAGACTTATGTGTTTCAACCACTCTACATCCAATGCCCATTAGTTAGTGCAAAGATCCCTTTGACTTCAGTAAGCTTTGGATGAGACCTTTCATGCCTGCTAAACCTTTTCTCTAGCATGCAAAACCTAGCATGACTCCTAGTGCGATTTATTCAGAAGTTATATGTTCTCTCTGGTGGCAGCACTAATATGAGGGAAAAGAGGTGTGTCAGTAGCTGACAAAGGGTAGACAGTACAAGGCACATATAACCCTTTCAACTTCATGACCAACATTATCCAGAACATATGAAGACAGTCTTGAAGGTAGCCAACACTGGTATAAAAAAAAATAGAGGATTTGGTGAAGACTTAAATGAAAGAAAGGTATTCATTAAAAGGTGGTAGCAAGAATTTGAGAGAATGTGGCAAGATTTCACCCCAAAAAATCATGGTAGTATCATATTTTCACGTTTTGTTTATTGCTCTCAGCATTTTTTTCCCAACCTTTGTTTCCTTGTACATATATCTCCAGCAACTGTTTTTGCAGCCATGTTATCTTTTCCATATGATTGATTTCAAAATGCAAATGAAAAAAAAATTGTCAAGATCTCACCTCTCCATTGTGTGTGCCTGTAGGTGTACACTTATATGATAGCTGGATTTCCGTCTTAAATAAACAGTAATAGACAGAATTTGGAATGCATAGTTTCAATATTAATTAAAATAAAAGTTACTTTTAAACATTGTCATTAAATCTGTTTTCAAAAATATTGATATTCTTACCTTCTTTAAGCAAGGTGTTTAATGTATGTATTTTCTAAATTTAATTTCAGCACTTCAATTTGTTTGGGATTCATATAAATGATTCATTGCTAATAGGTTTGACTGCTAGAATAATTAAAATGGTTCATTTCTTCTGAAGGAAACACCTGGATATCTTAGATGAAATGCAACTGTATTATATATTTATCTCATTCACGTTGTTTAGGATTACAGAAAGCCAGAATCATTAACAAAATAATTTAAAACTATGTCTCAGAAGGCAGACTAAGTATGCATATCGTTGCATCCCTTCATGCAGTGTAGATTGCTGGCTCCAGTAGATGACAGACAAACCCTACAAACAACTACAGGGGAAAATCAAACATGTAGAGGCAGGGTATTCTCTTCGCTCTCACAGACACAGGTACAAGCCTTCCATTTCTTCTTCTGCTGAGTTTCCAGGTAAGGGCTAAGCAGCAGCTGGCCCTATACTGCAATGTCGAGCACAAGTACCCCATTTATTTTCCATGTAGTTGATAGGACGATTCATGATTTGCAGTAAAAGGCAATGTGTCATCTGTACACATGGCAGAAAAATTATAACTCCCACAGCTGAGGAAATTGCATCAAGGCTTTCCTATTGATATGGAGAATCAGTGAAGGTGAGAGCTGGTGTTTTCAGCTTATAGTTGAAAAATCTTGTGACTTATAGCCATTGATGCAAGTCTTTGAAGATGTGATCTCCCATAGAAACTTTTAAAAAAGCAACAGCCGGACAAAGAAGCATGACTAACTTAGATTTTTATTTGTCTCCTTCCTAATAAATTCATAAATTCAATGTTACAGAAACACATTCCATGACTGATTTAATAACTTTAAGCCATTTTTCTTCCTCTGAATTCTATATGCCTTCTTTGAAGAGATATATTTCAGAGATGGGAAAACTGTAGGCATGACTGTATAATTCAGAAGCAGCACCAACTGAGCATGAGACTAGGAATGAATCTCTTAAACAAATAGAATTCATCTTATTTGTTCTCATAGCTCTTACACTGCACATACACACAAATATATATATATATATATAAAATGCCAAGAGGATGTTTACTATTTGTCTGAGGGAATATACCTGTCTGAGGGCATCAATGCAGAAGGATTTATGACTCCTGATGATATTGATAAAGAAAGTTCACAAGAAATAACAAAAAAACCCTTTTATATTTCCAATTAATTTACCTGAACATGAGCATTTGACCTTGCATAGTATACCCAGGAATTTTACACCATTTTCACTTTCACTATGTATCAGTAGCAATCTTACCAAAAGTATTGCCTGGATTCAGGCCCCAGAATTTACAATATATCAGATGTGGTTTCAGCATGTGTCTGGGTTTTGGGGCACGGGGGAACTACAAAAATTCCCCAGAGCAGCAGGTGATCAGACTTCAGTGTTAGCTAGAAGAAAAGCTTGAGAGAATTAACCCTGGACTGATTACTAGTCCCACATCAGCACACCAGCTACATGAAACTTGGACATAAAAGAGGGGAAAAAAGAAAAGGAAATTTGAAAATAAAGGGCAAACTTTGAAGAAAGGAAGATTGTACAAGCACAATCATTTTTAAGAATGAATTAGTAAGGAAGAAAATGACATAGAATAATATTGTATATGTATCTGCCAAATTACCTGGGGCTGTGTTTATCAGAAAGGAGATGCAACAAGCTTAGAAGGATATAATGCTGTGTCCTCCACTTGCACAGGGTCAGCTTGTAGATCACTTGATCTTCATGATCATCTACAGCATGTATGGCTACTCCATTGTGTACATGCCCATTTCATCCTGCTCCAAATGACTAGTCTGACAAAACAGCCTGCTTTATGATACTGACTAGCAGGCTGATCAATAGCTGAACAGAATCTCCCATATTTTTAACACCTGTGCTAACATATATGCATTTGCAAAACATAGAGGAAGTCCACTGCCTCTGAGTGGCTTTGTAAAGCCTCAGAAGACAGTTCAGCTTGCACAGAGCATCCAAAAGCTTATAGACAGTGAGGTGAGAGAATAGTGCCAGTTACACTGCTTTTGGATGAAAAAAAAAGCAGCACATTAATTAGGTCCTTTTTCTTCTGGCATCGTATTTTATTACAGAAAATAATGTACATTCCCAGACACTTGCCAGGAGGGACTACAAAACCCACTTCCCCAACTGCTGAAACTGGCTTTAAAACTCTAATGTACTGTGACACTTCTGAGTACCCTGGGAGAGCATAGCTGGCTTCCTCCGGTAATCCAGCCTGTCAGCAGGTGCTGCAAATCTAGAGGCAGATGTTAATTGATTCACACTGACGGCTTTGGCAGGTTCAGCTCGTTAGCCTACCCTGAATGTAACTGCAGTTGAGAGTATCTCCCTGTGCAGAGGAATTGAGGGTTAAGTGGTCCTGGTGTGCTAATAAGACTCTGCCTTAGGAGGCAGGTAAGCTTGTGTCTGTTGCCTGTTTGCAACTTTGGCTTATAGTGTGACTGGAGAAAGAACGGAGTATGAAGTGTATGCAGGTATGGGGGATATGAAACCGTAGGTGACTTTGAGGTTATCCTTCTGTGTACAAGCAACTACGTTTTTAGCTTTGCTTGCTAATCCTAGTTTTGGTTTATCTCTTAGAGTGAAAGTGTTTTGAATTAGAGCTATGCTTTACTGCTAGATGTAGTGATTAATACTGACTCTGTCCTTTAGGAGTTGTGGTGAAGAGAGTTTCAGAATAGGTCTTTACTTCCAGTTTGATAGAATGAAGTCTCTGCCTATTGCTTTTCTATAGCCAATATCATGATAAAGTAAATAGTGGAAAAAGAGGTAAAGATTTTTTTCCTGTGGGATGCCAAACACCTTTGTTGTCACTGGAAAGACTAGGGTTCCCTTTGCGATGGGATCTAAGTTAGGAAATGATACTGTATTACTTTCCTGATGTGAAAGCAAAGAAGATAGGTAGATCTTCTGTATGCCTTTATAGGAAAGTGCAAATAACAGTAGGGTTCTTTTTCATGTCAGTCCTAAACTGCCAGTGGTATGCAAAGGTTTGTTTTGTCTTAGACCAAACGTGATTTGAAACTCTTTTTCTATTAAAATGACTGAGGAAAAAACATTCTGGTCTTACAGATCTGTATTTTGTTTTATAAACAGTCTTCTCATAAAGCTGAGAGGATATTTTTTTCTTTAAAGGTATGTTGTATAATTTCTAAGCTTGTAAACTAATATTTCCCCAAGATACACAAAGGAACTCTCTGTTTAGACCTAAGGAAAAAAACAGCCTAAAAATAGGTAGGACTCTATTCCTCTGAGTGAAGACACTCATGAGAGTCCTCTTGGCTAGTGAAGATGCAGCTACTGAATGTTATGAAGATGAAATTACTGTGAAAAAGAAATAAGTTGTTCTTAAGAAATAGCTCAAAATCCTCAGTTTCATTTTAAAAACTTGATATAGTGAGAAAGCAGGTTGATTGATTACTGTTGAAGGTAAGTATGGAGGAAACCTGATTTTTTTCATGTTGTGCCTATTTTCTGTAACATTTGCATATCTTTGAGATTCTGACTGGAAACTGGATAACAATGGAAGTCTAAACCAAAATATTCTCTAGTCTGTCTCTGTTGTTGGCACTCATACTGATCTTGCACTGCTTTTTCTCTCCAGCTCTAAAAAACGTCCAGTGTCAGATACATTATGCACTTGCATTTTTTCCATTTACTTCGGACCCCAAGCTTTATGGGTACTCATGGGTACCTCATTTTCTGGGTTAGTAAATGATGACCAGCTAAATCTCTACCCACTCCCTCTAAATCCATAGCAACAAATGGTTTTCTGTCTTTGTGGCTGGGGGAGGGGAGTGGGAAGAGATGCTAGTCTGTTTAAGTGATATTGTACAATTGTTCGACAGAGATAAGTTTTTAATCCACTACAGAGAGGAAAAGGAACATTTGTGTGATAGAGGAGATACTGGCATGGTGAGAAAGTGAGATAACTGTTGGAAAAGCTGCCTGCAGGGCCTTTTGTGCTTCCAAGTCACCCAGAACTGGAGAAGCATTTGAAGTGAGTCCCTTAATTAATGCAACAATGTGTGATAATTTAGCCTCTGAGAAGCCTGGGTTTTAAACTTTTTTTTTTTTTTTTTAATCTGTCAAATGAACCAAGAGGATTTGCTTTTGCTGTTTAGGGGAAAATGAGAGTAATGGATTGGGGAAGCACTGAATACTTAAACAGATTTGAACTATCCAAGGTTGGAATTATAAGTGGTTACTTATTTCACCTAACATTGATAGCATATTTCCATGCATTCTGTATGGTATGTCTAAATATTTTGATGGTTTTAATATTTTGTACCAGCTGTGGAAACTGGTTTGCTGCTAGGTGACTGTAAAAGTGGGATTTGGTAAATAATTATTAGAAATCTTATACTAACACTATGATTGAAACAATAGACAAAAGTATAGCCAAGCAATTAACTAGTAGAGGTAGTTACTCATAAATTTTGCAGTTCTTTGCTCTTATGACTAGATGTTCCTCTAAGCTAGATGAGAACAATGTTGAAACTGACCACATGTGATTGAAGCTGCGTTAAGCTTCAAGATCAAAGAACAAGGACAAGAATAAAGACTTCAAGGACAGCCAGCAAGAACTTCAAATGGGTCAGTGGTCGCAAAAGCAGCCCTTCGATTCAGATGGATCCTTTACTGCGCATGATCGGATGTAGGCAGTACTAAGATAATCAGTTGCAATTATTTTTATGTATATGTATACTAATCTGATTAATAAGCAATTAGCTATTCTATATAACCTGTTAGTGTTAAAGCTGTGGTATGCACGCTAGGTGGAACTATCCCCCGTGCATCCAGTGCTGCAATAAAGAATGCCTGCTTTCTAAAACTCCAAAACAAGTCTTAGAGAGTTTCTTCAATCGGCTTTTCGGTATCTGTTGAGGATTTCTTGGCTGGGCAAAGGCATGTGAGCAATCCAGCCGTTAGGTGGGAACGAAGCATAAGTTTACAAAGTGCTGGAGCAGACAAGGACGCTGTGTCCTTGTACGCTGCGAAAAAGGAAGATAAGAAGAGCCTGACAAACAACGCCTGGATGATGAAGAATGAGATAAGTAACTGCTGGACACCTCGTGAAGAAGCTTGCACAGCCAATAGAGGACAAGATAGTGTCACTTGAACCGGGGTATTGTACCAATTAGAGTGTTGTATAAGGCGCATGCACAAGCACATAAGATATATAACTGTGTCAAACGTGGTAGTAGATGGACTTCACTTGATCACATTGGTCTGTGTGTGGTGTCCCCTGTGGATCCTCCGCAACAGGTATCAACATGTCTCATATAATAAATGCATGTAGGTAGTTTTTATGGCTCAAAACTATTAGCAGTTTATATAATATTGGTGATATCTCAGCTTGGACTAAAAATAAAATAGAAATCTTGAAAATCAGCCATTTCTTTCTGTCTGAGACATCTAGGCAGTGTGATAACTGCTACCTCAAAACTGATAGCTTCCAGTGTTTCTTAGTAGATACACATTTTAGACATACCAAGTGTGTCCACCCAAATAACTTACAAAAAAAAAAAATAAAATTCATGTCTCTCTATAGTAAGACTCCGACTTGTTTAATTGACACTGGGCAAGACATTTAGTTAGAAGTTTCAGTATATCAGGAAACATGTTGCCACAGTCAACAGGTTTCTCTCCATTAACTTATACTTCCAGCGTAATTTCCCTTAAGGTAATGATAATTTCTAATACTTCAAACTTCAGGCTGCTGAAAGTCAGCAGCCAAACAGAGTCTTGCAAGTAGATAGTCCTTGCTGCTTCCATTTGCAACCTGCCCAGGTACTGTTCTTTGTCTATAAGCCATTTCGTTACACTGCAGGTAAAAAATAGTTTTAGAGGAGGAGAAATTATCCCTGCTGCTTAAAGGTGTGCAGTCACAGCCAGTGTACTTCAAGGAGTATTTGTCTCTTGTCACAACTTTATTGGAAAAAGTTATAGGAAGTAAAAGGTGGTCTTCATAATGCCCATGATAAATACTGCCACAATAAACAGTGAGGCTGGAATTAACTTCCTGCCCCCTCTACACTTGTCCCCTTGTATTTTAAAGGCTTGCTGCTGTCAGGTATGCTGCATTGCCATTGATTTAGTTAATGTTACTGGGCAGCATTATTTACTGTAGAATTACTGACTTCTTGCTAATGTGTCCAACTAGGAAATGACCTGCCACTGAGCTGATGTAAGTAGTTATTGCTCACTGTTGTCATTCTAAGCCTCATTGTACTATTTAGGTGCATCCTTCTGGTGCATCTGACTATTCTTTGACAAATAAAGACTAAAACTGTGATCTAATGCAGTGACAACAGCCTTCATGTGATAGTCGGTAACATTCCTCAGCACCACGCACAAAAGACAACTTTGGTTGCCATAGCGATATCAACATCATTTGTCTCTAAAAGCTGACACTTTCCTTAAACTCTTTAAATGTTTGATTGAAAGACTCTGACAACTATTTCATATTGATTAGTGAATGACTGAATGACCATTGCCAGCAGTAGCATTGTATCATTCACTAAAATGTGCTTTAATGCACAGACTTGAGCACTTTCATTTTTCCCAACCTCCTTAACACTTATTTATTATTTTTTTTTAAAAAAAAAAAGGATGGTTTTAGTAATTCAGCAGAACAACAATGCTACCACTTTCTTGTTTTGAAACTACTGATGGAGATTGGCCACTTGGGTCATCCTGTAATGGTTGAAATAATCCTTCAAACAGAAGAAAATATTTTTTTGTGGTTTGTCACATAGTGCATTGCTTTCTTGCTCTCCACCCCCTCCTTTACCGCATGTCTCTTTATCCAGAGTTCCAGCAGTTGACTTTCTTGGAAAAGGTATTTAACTTTTGCTGGAGTCCTTTGCCCTATCCTATTCAAGATAATATTTCATTCACACTTAGATTTCTCTTCTCCCACACGTGTGCCTTTTCTAGTGCCCAGCAGGACTATGATTAATCTGTCAATAAATGCTCAGTTGAGATTCCACCAAGTGAAGGAGACAGGATCTGTCCTGTCCCTTTCCTCAGCAGTATAAAAGGATTGTTGCTCTAACGGACTGAAATGGGCTACCTTCTCTTAAATACATCCATGTCTTTCCATATGATTCTTCAGCAGCTGTTTCTGAGGATGATGCTATCAGTCAGCCATATGATGTTAGGATTTCCCACTGCATAACCTTCTTTCTTCTCAAGCATTTCAAAACAAACCCATTACTTTTCTCCAGGGTTTATTCCAGTGCCTTGGAATTGTTGGTGTCTGCTAACTACTTCTTCACTTGTGATTAATTTAGCGGAGATGTATAGTTCATGTAAAATGGTAGTTAATGTTACAAATTAGTAGAGAAAGGAGATTCCTCTAGCTAAGGAGAAATATCTCAACTCTTTGGGCTGCTACTTAAGAGAAAAATCATACTTTTCTTTAAGGGTGTAATTGTGCTTGACCACAATAATTCCTGTTCTTCTACTTATGAAAGACTTCTCCCCCTGCCACCTTTTTCTTCCCAGGTGGCTGAGGTTGTGGTTAGGAGGTTTTTTGGTTTTGTTTTGGGTTTTGGTTGGTTTTGGGGTTTTTTTGACCCAGAGCTCATTCCTGGCTTACTGCAAACATACTAAACTTGTGTCTGTGTCTGGCCTTCTGGTATGTGCTACACTGGACTCTGCTGAGAGTTGGTTAGCAGAAGGAGACAGCTGTTTTTCAGTAAGCCTCCTGTTTCTAATTGACTGTGTGTTTGTCTTTCTGGTCCAGAGCATGTTCAGTTGGTGTGAAGTGCAAGTTCAACTGGAAGTTGCAATCATCTTTCTTCCACTGTGATCCTTTGCAAATGTTCTTGTTCCTCATTAACAAGGCAGAAGCACCACAGCATACTAACATCAGTTGGGGACTTTGATGGGTGGTTCACCTCTGTGTGCCTGTCTGTCTCTGGCTGTTTCAGCAGGCTACTGACGTCTATAGTGTTAGTGCTCTGCTACCTATATAAACCCTGGTTCATCCTAGTTCTGTGTTTTTCATATAAGTAGTAGTTTTATTTCAACCACCTAATAGCATGTTTATAGAAGGTTTCTATATTATAGAAATTATATATAAGCAAAAGATTTTCCACAGCTGCAGCTATCAACACAATACGTGGTGATGATAAAGTCTATGCATGAGCTCATACTGAGGCGCAAGCTATGTTAGCTAAATAGGCCCGTGGCAAGACTTTGGAAATGTTATAGCCGATTTCATCAGTGTTTGTAGCTGCAACATCAGTGGAACTAGTCCTCAGTGACTTTTATTTGCTGCTTCTTAAGTATATACTAGGCTCATCAAAAGCAGTTTTTCAAGGACTGAGTTCCCCATGATAAAACATGAGAAATAATAGAGAAACTAGGTAGCAGTATGTCTGGGGTGACTAGTATTTACTTACATGGAATCTGTGGTATCTTCCACCTGAATTAGTCTGAGCTTTTTCAGCTATTGTCATAGGAAAAGAGGGGAGCCAAATACAGTAAAATCAATGCATTTTAAAATAAGATAATGCCCTTACAGACAACTGTTACAGAACGCTATTTCAAGTAGTAACAGAAATTCTTAAAGATGCTCTTGAGTCGCTGCTTTTTTTTTTTTTTCCTAAGACTTTGCAAATCAAAGGAAATGCACAGGTATTTTCTTGAGTCTTTTCTCTTAGATAGAATTGTTTTCTTTTCAGAAAGTTTTTTTATTTATAGTATATGATACAAGGGAGTTAATGCTGATTTCTGGCCTTCAAGTACTACTGCAATAATAACGTTTAGTAAAAGAGGTCTGTCTAGACTCTTTTTCTCTGTCCCTGGCCAAATCTCTCTTTCATGAGTTTACTCTTCCTCCTCTGAGTGACTCAGTAAAGTTTTAGAATCTGCATCTTGGGCACTTTACATACGAGCAAAATAAGCTCTGTCATCTCACTCAAAATTATAAAAAGCCTGCAGGGTTCCATGAACAGACCTTCTACAGCCTAATATTTACTGCTTTAAATAGGTCTGTGGCTACTCTCCTTGTCCTTTTATTCCACCCATCTCCCCCACCCTCCCTACCCCCCCAACTCAAAATAGAAGAAAATAACTGACTTTGAACCTTTTGTTTATCTATGCTTTCTAAATTTGCATGTCTGGAGTCTTACATACTTGCAGTATGATTCACCTAATCATGAAACAGAAGGTTACTAAGACATCTCAAAGTGATTTCACGGTTTGTGCAGTTTAAAAATAATTATTCCCAACTTAATAACCAGTAATATTAAGTGAGCAGCCTTTAAGGTTGTTTGCTTTTTCAAAATGTCATAACACTTGTCACCTCAAAGTACAAAAGCTACATTTATTTTGGATACAGAGAGGATAGTTTCTATAGAATTAACTTCTCTATCTAACCTGACTGCATGGTGGTACCTGCTGTGTTTTTGACGTATGTCCTTTATACCACCCTCATGGGGCAGGGAAGCATTATCATTTCTGCTGAAAAGGGGAGGGGTAATCAGTCTAAAAAGACTACAGGTTTGACTGCACTAAAATTATCGGGTGAACCAGATAAGGACAAAGAAATGTTAGCACAGATGACAGTATGATAACCTTAATGTGTGATATTCTTATTCAGCAGTAAACTAGACATAAATGGTTCTGACCTGATTTTTCTTTTTATTTTTTTTTAAAGTTAATAGTTAAATGCATTATGTCAGCAGTTATAGCAGACTTGCTCTAATTTTGTCAAATAGCCCAATATGGACACAGCTTTAGGCATTTGTGAAGGGTCTAAATAGGAAATCTGGCCTGGCAAGCTGGTACTCAGGAGCAGCACTTCTGCAACTCAAACTAGTGCCATCAGCCACAGGTGATTAATGTTCCTATACGATCAGTATATGTTTTTCTTATTAAAAAGCAATATATATTTTTACTGTTAATGTTTTTGCTAATCTGATATTAACAACATCTGGTGATAACTTTTCAACAAAGCCTCAAGTAAGAAACAAATGGTTCCTGGAGGATTGCTGAAGAAAAAGATGACTTGGCACCATTCACATGGCATTCCTGTTTCTGATTTATCTTGCATATATGCATCACATTTTCTAAATGTCATACTGGAAAAATCACAGAAGAAATACTGTAATTTATTTTTGCTTCTGATTTCCACTCAGTGATTTCCAGAACTATAAAAACATTATCATGTGTTTTCTATGCTTGTGTTTGAACACTGAAGAATTGAATACAAATTCAACACAGGGAAGGGTTTAATATTTTGTTGTTTTAACTCCACTGTAATATAAAATACTTAATTTTTGGAAGGCTAAATGCATGACTGATTCCATAGCTGTGTTGTTTTGGGTTTGTTTTTTCTTGTTCCAGAAGAAAAATGTGCTTTGTAACTGATCTCTTATGAGTTTATTTTGTTTTTTTAACAGGCTTTTTGTTACATGGCATTATTCTGAAAGTTCATCTCTCTGTGAATAGAGAACTACAAGGAGTAAGGGAAGAACTGCTTAATTCAGTGATGTGTTTAGTTGCTTCATTCAGTTGCCTACTTGAAGTTTTTATCTTTTTTTTTCTTTCTTTTTTCAAATAATAATAAAAAAGCTAGGAAATAAATCTTAGTGAGATATTGCCTTTCTAATTTTAATCTTATTTGTGCCTTAAGTTTATTCCTTCTTGGCTGAAGTTAAAAACTACAACAAAAAGTTTACCAGATATCATAATGGGTAATCACATTGGTAAGTATTTAAAATTAAGAGCAATTACTCAATCAGAATGACAAAAATGTGGTAAATCCAGTTAAAACAACTTACTATATTCCTTGCAGAATGTCATTAACGTGTATTATTAGCTAATAAAAATGTCATCTTAAATGCTAGATCGTTAGGGAAACAATTAAAATCTAATCTAATAAACAGCTCAGTATCTTTCTTTATAATTCCTAAGTAATTTAATTTAGCTGACTATATAATATTATTGCAGCTCAATATTGTGATTTCTAGGTAATTAAAGTAACATGTAACAGTTCTTCATTCCGTCAGATAGCTGAAATACTTTCGAACACTTTAGTCTTTGATAAGCAACCTTGTACTTCTAGGTATAAAAGGAAAGATGACTTACTGTGAATGTTCTCAAGAGAAAGAGGTGTCTGTTGAAGATATGCATCTTCAATAGGAACTTTCAAAAATAATAAAATACAATATTTCATTTCATAACTAATCATATGAAAGTGATTTTTTCTCTCACTTATTACCCTTCTAAGAGGAACTTAATTTTATTTTTTGAGTTCGTGCTATTTTTGTTGACCTTTTAAATTATTTGCATTAAGATCTTTCTTCAGCGTGAGGAAATACTATGCAACATAGGTTGTTTGGTTTGTTTTTTTTAATTAAATCATCTTAGAATAGCTGAATCTGTCAGATAATCCATAAATTTTTTTTTTGCAATATGCTGTTGTTCATTAGCACATCAGTGAATGTTTTATGGGTATTCCAGAGGTTCTGATTCCTCTTTGAGTTACCATCATACCATCAATTATAAAAGAAAAGATTACCTTAATTAAAATACTCATCTTGCATCCTGGATGCACTACCTGTGAATCTTAAGTCAATGTGTATAGCTGATAGGAAAATACACCTATTGAGTCAAGAGTACTCTGTTACTTGGTAATACTGAAGAACTGCAGGCTACAAGAGAGGCAGTCTGTCAGTCCTCACAGCTCTGGAGGTCACTGGTTTGGCAGTGATTAAAAGCCATAGCTAGAAAGGAACATATGGGGGAAAACTGGATAACCCACATAAAGTTCAGGTGAAAATGTGTAGCATGGACTGCCCGGATAAGTCTTTGTTGATACAGACATGGTGGTTTGAGTTTGTGTGCATCCTACCTAATTCCAGAAGTCACCAAGCTGTGGTTCCTCTCACTGGTCTGGGCTTCAAAATCATGTTTCTATGCAAATATTGTTATACATTCTTAAAGGACTAACATAACATTAGATTGTAAACAATCAGTTCACCACTGAGCAAGGTAGCTGAGATGATGAATGGATTTGGAGCATTAGAGCAAAAATGGTTTTGTCAACCAACAGCCTGATAAAGGGCAGACAAATAGGAATATGTTGCACAACACTTCAACCCCGGCTAACAGGTAATTAACACAGTGAACAAAAATTTGCATCAGTAAATATAGCTGTTGTCACTGAATTCTCATACTTATTTTCCTAAAATTCTATGTTTAAAATCTGTTAACAAGCCACCCAGAAATAAAGGGTTCAGTCTAGATCATATCAAGTGACTCATTTCCAGTCTGGCATAATAGTTATGGAAATACATATACATATATATTTTAATTTGTGGGCTGAACTAGGAACAAAATCTCCTGGTTTTCTCAGCAAAATGAGAAATCAAAATATTCGATCTGTATAAGAAGACATTTCTTATTTGGAGATTGTAGTTGTAACTTTTTTAATGTTGCTTCTTTTTTTATATTTTTTTTTTAAGGGTAATACTTTGTTTTGAAAATATTGGATTGGAAGTTTTTGATCTGTCATAAATTTGATCTGAAAATACCCATCACCGGATGAAGGAAAGAATAATTGGGGCTCTACCAAAATTTCACTTTTCCCCCAGTAAGCAGGCCTAAGTCTATTATTTGGAAGAGCACTTATGCATATTCTCTGCATACAATTTACCAGCAACAGTGGGCTACAGCAGCTGGTTAAGACCACTGAGCTTAAACCAGAAATGCTTTTCTGTGGTCTCATTACTGTTCTGGTGGGCAGTCCTTCATTTCTTGCATATGTAAGATTTTAAGCAGCCTGCATGTAGGTGATACAATCCAGGAAACCATTTTGTTCTGCTTTTTATCAGTGAACCTTTCTTCAAGAAAAAGCTTCATATTTTGTTGCTAACAATTTAGTCTTTCTTGATTAAAGTTAACTGCCTGTTCTTCCCAGAAATGATCTATTTTTGGCAGCTTTTTCTTAATAGAAAATGGAAGATTATTCAGCTGGCAGTATCGCCTTGGCCTTTAAATATCAGTATTATCAATTTTTTGAGGTGCCTGATGGTGCTTGTGGATGATCAGATCTACATGGGATGATGTTCTGCTCCTCAGACTTTCTTGCCCTTCTGAACTTTTTCTGACTAGAAAGAAGGTGGCTGTAAACCTAAGGCTTATCAATAGTTTACAAACTTGTTTGCTACATTGAAACTGGATAGCTGAGCATGGGCTGAAGTAACCTGCCTAGATGTTCAAGTCCTAGATTTAAACACCTATTAGTGAGAGGAAAACTATAACTTCATTTTTCTAAGCAATTAAGGCATAGGGGGTCATCAGCTTTAGCTTTATTGGGAAGGGAGGACTCACTGCAACAGCAATTCCAAACTGATTTTTTGGATGGAATTTCTGTGGGCTGTTTTCCATCTTGTTTTGCAACATTGCAATTGGATTTGATATTTAAGTAGTGTATTAAATTACATTGGTATTGGGAATACATTACTGAACCTTTCAAATAATTTCAAATAATTATCCACAGCTTGAATAGCTGTATTCAGACAACCCCAGAGATCTGCTGCTCCCCCCGCACCACTCCAGTTTAAGTAAATCTGAACTCTTAAAAGATTCACAACCTGGGTGTTCGCTTCTGTATGACTCCTGCCACAAAGCACTCTCTGGCACAGAGAACCTGTGTGCTAACACTTCAGTAAAGACTTGAACTGCCTGAAAGGCTCTTTGCAAAGATCTATTGGTATGTATGAATGCTGCAGAAATGGCTGTTTAAGAAGAAAGCTTTTGACTGCACGAACTAAATGAAGTGCAAGTCAGGATGAACACATCTGGGGGAAATACAAACAGAAATAATGAGATATAGGTTTTTAGGAAACACTCTTAATGTAAAGGGGCAATGTTCTCCTCTCCCCTCCAAACTATAAGTTTTCTTTGTATAGACACCATTCCCATAAGTGTATATAAATGTCACAATTTACAAACCGTAGTGGTCTTGGGCACTCTGTTCCTTTGGCTTACGTTAGGTGCCTAACCTAAGGAGACAGGTTTCTTTAAGTATTGGACTGGATCACAGTTGTTCAAGTTCTTTCTCTCTGAGACATGGACTACTTATTCTGGGCATTGCTAGAACATCACTTAGGCTTACCAGGTTTTAGATGTGATGGTTTCTTTGTGCAGTGGTTACTCTACAATGATTAGTGCCTCACTGTTGGAAGCTTTTGTCACCTGCAGAGAAAGGATAGCTCAATGTAGGAAGCATAATGGCAGCTCTGGGTATGACTGCCAACACTCAATGCCAAGAACTAGAAAATTCCACTAATGATTCCTGATAACTAAGTAAATTCAAGCAATAAGCAGTTGTCTTCTAGAAAATAAGAGAACAAGTGCTTCATAGGTCCTTTGTGCAGGTAGCTTCTTTGTCGCTTCCTTATTTTTTCCTCCCTTCTGCTGTTTCTGTGCTTCCTGCTATCTTTGATTACTCCATCTTGGTTGATACTTGATAAAGAAGCAAAAGAAGAGTGAGAAACAAGTCTTGCTGGCAGATAAGGACTTTGATATAGGAATAAACTAATCAGCATTTCTTGTTCAGCATTTGAACAACAGCCAGGCTGCTGCTTGGGGATAGGCTGAGAAGCCTGTAGCTCTCCTGTTGGCAATACCAGAGGCAGCACATGCTCCGACCCAAGCCACAGAGGAGCATTTCTGCAGAACACTGCCTTCTGCTTCCAGGAAGCAAGATGGCACTGGCCTGGCTCCTGAACTCACAATGGGTCTGAGCCAAAAGAACCATTGAGCTTTCCCATACCACAGGCCAGCTGAGGAATAACAGTGGCTCTTCTGGCTGATAAAGCATTTCTAAGGGGGTTTATAGGACACAGCGTGCAGTGGGGCTGTTGTTACCCTGTTCACCTAACTTTTGACAGGGTTTTTATAGTGTTTTTTTTTTTTTTTCCATCAGAAAACAGTGAACATACTGTTGCATGCAGGGATGTGTGTAAAATATCTGTGTCTGTTCCTTTGTGACCTTCCTGCTGTTTTTACTTCTTTTCCTTTTACCCACTTGGGAGAATTGCACCAGTGCGAGGCTGAAGACAAATGTAGTTCCAGTTGAAGGGTTGTGTTGGTGTTTAACTTTGCCTTGTCAAAAAGTTGTGCTAAAGTATAAATATGTGTGTGTCAGTAAAAGTGTGCATATACAATTAGGGAATAGTTTACAAATTGCCCAAAAAATCGGTTTATGAAAGAGAATACTTTGTCTCTGAGTTAATAAGGTCTATTAAGTGTGGAGTGTTGTATTACTTACAGTAAAGAGAGATCAGTGATAAAATTATCTCAGTTACAGATTTTAGTTCACCCTGAACCTTCAGTATGTGTTGTACAAGACTCTGTGCACGCAATACTCAACTGTGTGAACAAGTAAGTTCATTACGGGCAAGCCCCTGGCAACTGCAGGATTTTGTAAAACGAGCATTTTCGGGTTCGCATACTAGCTGTTTTTCATGTGCAGTTGTTTCACAAAGACAATGCTGATGAGAAGCACTTGCTGTTTGCTCCTACTGTATCACATTTTGTAATGATAAATGTGTTTTGAAAAGAACGATATTGGGTCCATAAAAAGAAATTACTCATGTGTAAATGGTAGCAGAAGCCCTGCCAAGTGAATAATGAGACTCTAAGAGTGTACTTATTGGTATTCAAAGAAAGGAAAATGCTGAAGGCAATGGTGTCAGCTTATTTTTTTTCCTCTGGTCTAAACCTCGAATACTGGTGTAGTCTATGTAGCTCGCAGAGAATGTGCACAGATTAATTCCATAGAAGCTCTGTATATTGCTTCAGGGCAATATATTTCTTGAGTAAATTCAGTTCCTGTAGCATAAGACTCATCACTTGTTATATTTTAATTTGGTATATTCATCCCAGCAAATGAATTGCTAAGATGATCAATAAGAAAACTCTTTATATAGGTAATAATGTTGAAGGTGATCTGTGGACCGACAAACTGCACTCATGAGGCTAGGAGGAAATAATACATGCAGATGAGGGTGAAAGTCTTGTCTTTATACCAGAGCTATTTTCATGGAGTCCAGTTTTTCACGTCCATCTCTGCCTTGCCAACTTTTCAGATCAAGTTGCAGACTGTATAGATTTTTTAGCTGTTCTTCTGTGCTTTAAAGAAAAGTCTGTTCTTCAGCTGCTACGTGGGAGAGAGGGAAGAAACTTATGGCTGTTCTTATATATGTCCAATGATATATTCAGTATTCTGCAGAATACTAACAGAATGACAAAACCAGCCAGGGATCAAAACCTTTACAGAATTAATTACTTATTTGCTAGTGACCTCATTATTTTAAGCAAATCTTTGTCTCTATGCACAAGGAGATGTTGACTAGCTGTGGTTGGGTATTGGGGGGTAGGGGATTGGTTTGTGCGGGATTTGTTTGGAGTGGAGGGGGAATGTTTTCCTTTTCTAGGATGATGGGCTTAACACAGCAGGAGCTATCTCCTCTCAATATTTTCCAGAGAGGTTATATTTTAGATGGGTTTTTCCCTTCCCTCCCTCCCTCCCTCCCTCCCTCCCTCCCTCCTTCCTTCCTGTCCTGGTTTAATTTTCCTGGTTAATTTTCTTTCTAGTAGCTGGTATAGTGTTATGTCTTGGATTAGTATGACAATGATGTTGATAACACACTGATGTTTTCAGTTGTTGCTACATAGTGTCTATACTAAGTCAAGGATTTCCCAGCTTCTCACGCCCAGCCAGCAAGAAGACTGGAGGAACACAAGAAGCTGGGAGGGGACACAGCCAGGACAGCTGACCCAAAGTGGCCAAAGGGCTATTCCATACCATGTGATGTCATGTCTAGTATATAAGCTCTGAGGGGAGTTGGCTGGGGCAGATTGATGCTTGGGAACTAACTGGTTATCAGCTGGCGAGTGGTGAGCAATTGCATTGTGCATCACTTCTTTTGTATCTTCCAATCCTTTTATTAGTATTATTGTCATTTTATTATTGTTATTGTTATCATTATTAGTGTCTTCCTTTCTGTTCTGTTAAACTGTCCTCATCTCAACCCACGAGTTTTACTTTTTTTTTTTTTTTTTTTTCCCCCTGATTCTCTTCCCCATCCCACAGGGTGGGGGGAAGTGAGTGAGCAGCTGCGTGGTGCCTAGTTGCTGGCTGGGGTTAAACCATGACTCTTAGTCACATATGAACTTGTAAAGATTGCTAAGCATCTTAAGTTTATCACTTCCAAGACTTGTGATGGAACAATAAACTCTTTCTCAAACACTCAAAGCCCAGAAAAATATAATATACTCATGTTTTTGTTTTTAAATAAGGATTTTTATAGCCATATATAACAAGCAACTAGTTTTGTGCTTGTTTGGGGGGTTTTGGTTTTGTTTTTTTGGTTGGTTGGTTTGGTTTCTTGGAGTTTTTAAAGTTTTCTCCTTTCGCTTGAGGAGAACAGCTAAAGCACAAAAGCTATTCCAGATGCCCCAAACTGGTTTTGATTTCTTGGTTAGTTTCCTGACAAATGACATTACAGTCTGGATTGAAGCTCTAAAGAAAAAACCTGTCAAGTACGGTTCCAATAGGAAGGCTCAATTGTACCTTATACTGGCTGCCATGGATCCTCTGATAAGATGCCTGATGGCAGAGAAGCAGGATGGAGAGAATAACTTGACTCCGCCAGAAGCAAAATTCCAGGCTCAGGTGATGAGTGCTCAGAAAAGCTGAATGCTTGGTTATAAGCTTAAGTGGTTGGTTTTAGATTAGCAAATCAAGTAGTAGGTATGATAACTGAAGACGTGAAGTCTTATTACTGTCTTGATTCTATGGCTGCGGAGTTTTCAGTTTGCATTTGAGAACCATTTCGGGTTGATATGTGGGTTGTATATAACACTGTTCCTTCAATGGGAAGCAAGTCACACTTGTTAATCTAACCATTTCTCAGAATGTGCCTGGTTTTCCTTGAACACAGATTTCCAACAAGTGGTCTGTGGAGAATTGGTATGCTTGTGAACATTTAACTGTGGATCATGGAGAACAGTGTTTTATTCTGTAATGATCTTTATCCTTTTTTACCCCTCTATTATATAACACTGAAATTATACTATTTTGATTTTTAGCTGTTTCTACCATATTAAGGATCATATTATTACACTTCAGCCAATGTGCATTGAAAGGAGTTTTTAAAAAAGGGTTAGAGGGCACTCTAGTAGGCTTTGATCTGAACACTGAGATTTCATTTAATCTCTGGGATATACATGACAACCGCTTCCTTTCAGCTAGTGAAATTATTAATTCAGGAAATAGTTCCTAATGAGAGAGTAGTAATATAGGAGAGGAGAGATCACAGCCCACCAAAGTGCATCACAACCGCTACTGAGCAGCTGAAAGTCTCATCTTCTGTAGTGCGTTCTGTTGTATTACTTGGGATTTGCTTCAACATGTTTACAATTTTCATCAGTGTTGGTTTTAGTACTTTTACCACAGCAGTACTTAAGATATTTCTGTTTTAATTACAAAAATCTTATACTAGAACAACTTTTCAAATACATTTAAAGATTAATGATACACTAAAATGGATAAGGAGAAAAATAGTATATTGGTGAGGTGAAGACAAATAAAAATGTGCTCATTTTGTATTATTCTTACAAAATGGAAACAGCTTCTACTTGTATGAAGTTGTCTGCCCCTTCTCTTTTAATACATTTTTTTTAATGTCCTCTGCCTTGCAAAAACAAACCTAACAGATTAAAAATTAAACTAATTTACATGAACATGACCTATGTCTTCCTTCCCAATTTACATATCGAAGTAACAAGGGCAGACTTCAAATTGTGGCTTTATATATTTCTGGGTTTTTTGATTATTTTTTTTTAACCTTTCCAAATCACATGTCAAGGAGAACAGAAGGTTTTGATTTGCCAACTTTGTACTGTTCATTTCTTAACAGAAAGGTGCTGTATCAAAGCTAGAATAGATTTTCAAAATATTGGAAAATAATAATCCAAACTATAAGACTTCACCAAAAATGACTAAGAAACAACATTTGTTTAACACATAGTTATTCAAAGCACATGAGCAGTTGAAAATGACATGATGAAATCCTCCATGCATTAGGCAAATTACTCATTCCCTTCCATGATAAACTAAAAATCTGTAACCCTATAAATGGATCAACAAGCCTCAAGCCATCAACACACCATCTTTACTTGCATCTCATTCTCCTCTGGTGCTATTTTTGCTTTGTTTTAATGAAACTGTGGTTGGCTGGCTGTGCAAAATAACAGGTGTAGGTCTATCATTATTATAATAATTCTTTCTTATAATTATTTTTTCCTTTCAGTGCTGTTGGCAGGCCACTTAGGTTGTAAAACTAGTACTTCTGCCAGAATATTGCAATCAAAGTGCACATTGCTACCAAATGCTTTCCTTTGAAGCACTTGAATATAGTACCTGTATGCTTAAGAGTTTACACTCATAAATGAAAGGGAATTCCCCATGGCTGCATTATCTCCTCTTTAGATGTACTGTTATGTTTCAGAAATGCTAACCTGAACCAATTTGTATCAAATGCTTTTTTATGACTTAAAGGAAACATTAAAAATGTGGTATAAATCAGAGGTAAATTTAGTTTTGCATGAACCCTATTTGCCTTCAAGTATTCTTATTATAATGACTTGGGGGGGAAGGGGGAGAGAAGATATACTTCCTCAGTAGGAGGTACTCAGCTCCCTAGTGCAGTCTGAATTGTGTATTAACACATTAATGGTAAGGTCATGAAGTTAATGATGTTTAAAACTGTATTGTAAAATTTGCCTCAGCAACCTTTTAAAAAGTAGCAACTAATGAAGTACCTTTGATTTGTGGTAACACTAACTTTGTTTCTTCAACTCCAAAGCACTAGGTTCTTAATTGTAGCTGGAACACTGCTTTGATTTTTATTTTATTTTTTCCAACTACAATGTTCACACCTATTTTAATGGGCCAAAGAGAACTTGTACACAGAGAACAGCATCTATCCTTCCAAAAGTTTCAGTGCTGTAGACAGTCCTCAGAGCTTTCACTGGAGCTCTGCACATAGAGCTTCATTTCATGTAAGCACCTTGGCATCGTTAAGTCTGATGACACTCTTGCAGTTTGCACTGTGGTAGTTTGCGCTGTGCAAGAAAGAAAAACTTAGATTTTTAATTATAAAACACTGAACCTGGACATGCACAACAGAGAACATGGGTAGAGTTTAAGAATTTACTGTTAGTCCAATGAACTTTAACAACTCTAATAGTCCAAACTGAATAATGAGTATGGAAAAGCCTCATGAATTACTGTTTAAAATCACTGTATTAAAAAAAAAAAAAAAGCCTAGTACCTACCCCTTTATTCTTATGTTTTTATCAGGATTTTAATGTTCCCCTGAGCTCTAAAGGTGATATCACAGGATTCCCTGGGCAAAATCAGGGAAAGGGAAGTTAAAATGAGCTCTTTAGCATCCTGAGGTTTTCACTAGGAGGACAAGGAGGATGCTCAAGGTGAGAGTGACAGGAGAAACATGTTGTGGATGCTTTCTTCCTCCTGAAATTTGAGTTTCCTTAGAGCTATTATTCTTCTCATCCCCACCTGCTGCCTTCCCCCTGCTCCCAGGGAAGGGGTGAAAGCTGTCCTGCAGCCCCCTATACCCCCAGGGTCTATTTGTCCAGCAGAGACTGCCTGGGGCTGTCAGCCCCTTCCCTGGGGGCACTCACAGAGCTGGAGCTCAGGCAGGCTGGGCAATGTGCTCTTGGCCACAGGGTGCCTGGTAAACCCAGCTTAGCCCTGCTCAGGCCAAGGGCAGCCCAGATCAGATCAATTCAAAGCCTGTAACCCCTTATTAACAACAATGAAATCACATTTATTGGATTACATACACTGTTTTGGAGAAGTGGCTAAAGGGGAAGGAGATCTTGATACCAACACATTGATATATCAAAATATTATTTTTGTGTAAATGTGTACACATATGTATTTTGGGTGGTATGTAAGTGACAAAATGGAGATGGTGAGTTTGAATACAGAATGCATATTCCCTCTTGTATAAAGGTAGTTCCTGCCGGGGTTTAGCCAGTCTTGGTCAAGGCCTCTGAGTTCGTTCTTTCTTGCTTTAATTTCTCCCTTGTGCTATAAATCAGAAATGTCTCAATTAGGAACAACTCAGAAACTGGAAGGATGTATGCAAAGCTTCCCTTTAAAAAAATAAATAAATTTTAAAAAAGCTTCCTAGAAAATAGCATAATTTTTAAGGATTTAGGTAAAATCCTGTAATTTTTCTCTATTATAACTTCATTTGAAATCAGTGAGTTATTGGATGAATAAGGATTAAACAGTCTGGAAAGCAAAATTAATAGCTATTTATAAACAGATTTTAATTTTCTCTTTTAGATTTATATCAGCTGCATTCCATCACTCTTTACTTATGGATCTGCTACTGTAGATTATTCTCATAAGAAGTTATGTCCATAATAAAAAATACATTAATATATTGTATGTACTCAGTAAGCTGCCTTAATTTTTTTCTCCTTTTCTTTCTATTGCTGTACCAATTCCACTTAAATTGTGGCAAAGCTAAGCCCAAGGGTGTAATTAAATTCTTCTTGAAACCTAATTAGTTCAGCTGTAATGTCTTTTTCATTTCTGGTAATAGTTACAAAATATGCTGCATGTATCTGTATAAGGAAAGGACTTAAGACATGCCAGAACAGAGGCATATAGCTATATACAAATACAACCACAGTAGATAGGGTCCTCTAAGTAATTCATCAAAATACTGTGGATTTCACAGCAGCAATATCTTCAGATAATTATCATTCTTCCTATGCTACCCTTAAATCCAAATGAAAGTTTCTGTTAGACTGGCTCTCAGCAAGCAGGTCAGGTAGGGTGGTGATAGCTTCAGAGGCAGAAGACAAGATCACCTCCAGCGATCTGTCTGTATCTCCATTTTATTTTAGGCTACAACCAGTAATTCTTCTGCCCGCAAACAAGAACAGGTCTAGGACTGCCCAGTAATGTTAGTGATGGAGTATGTGGCTTACAGGGATTATTTTTTATTGTTATTTCTGTTGTTTGGCAAATCAACTACCTATTAATGCTAAGGCAATTGAGAGGCAACAGGTGATGCCTACATTTCCTAGTTGCCCTCCAGCTGAGGGCTGAACTCTGAAAACCAAAGAAACTGAAAGGCTTGCTTATGGGAGACAGAGGCAATTTCTCTCCAGAGATATTATTGACAGTCATCTCTTGGATATGACTGGAGATTCTATGACAGAAACCTAATGTTTCATTTTAAGATCCTCTGTTTTCTCTGCAGTGCTTTGTTCTTATAAACAATAAATAATAATAGTCCAATAAAAGACAGACTACTGTGGTTTTAGAAAGAACCAGAAACATCCAGTTCTGTTTCAAAGTAGAAGTACTGATATTGGTCAGTAAAGTTAATAGAGGAAGAATGAGGAAATTATTTTGTATGGTTGCACCTGTTCATATAGGCACACAATTTTGTAAAGTTTGCAGCTGTGGTATGGATTAATGCTTTAAATTCTCTTAAATTTATCAGCAAGTCACCATGTCAGTGCTGTCTAACAATCTGAACACAAGCTGCATCAAACAGTGCAAGTGGTTTAATCCTTTCTTCCCTGTTTCAAACATTCAAACCCTTATCCAAGGCTGCTTTTTTTTCTTTTTTAAATTCGACCTCCTTTTCTCCCCCACCTTCTCTCATTTAGATCCCTGTTACTTCCAATTTGAACTTCTTTAGCCTTTTCTTCAAATCTGAGGCCTATTTAACTGTTCTGCACACCCTGTAGTTGCTGTTCTCTTGTAGTGAGTCTGTAAATCCCACATAAAGTCCCCTGCTCTCCAGTCCTTTGGTTTGCCTCTCGTAGAATGCTGAAGGTGCGTGATCAGGTCACCTTTCAGATCAAACTGGACAGAAAGATGCATCTAATGCACTTCAGCTGCCAAGGGGCATTAAGACCATGGGACCAGACTCTAATTAGTCTGAAGGGCTGTCCCTAGACCCCAACTGTCTGAGTTTTCGGTCCCCAGCATCAAATGTGTTGCTATAAAGATCTGGCCCATTTGGTCTCCGCTTTATGCTTATATTGATGTATGCATTATTGTGTGGTATTAGTTTAATCTTTATTAAAAAACAAAACAAAACAAAAAAACAAAAACCAAACAAAAAAAACCACAAAACCAACAACTGCCTATTGACATTTTCTGTGCTGTTGCACTAGCTTCCAACTTCTTATGAAAGACTTAAAAAAATCAGCTCAGCTCCCACAAGTTGTATTGAGATGATTTCTGGTGACTTACTTTATTCATCATTCCTGAATCATTATTTTGCTCAGATGAAGTCAAGCTACCCCCTTTCTTTCTGTTATTACTTTTCTAACTGTAGATTGACAATTTACAGGGCAATTGAAGAACTGCAATATTCAAAAGGGAAAAAGTCAGCCTCTTTTCATAGCACCTCTGCAGAAAGAGCTGTTTTGTTCTCAAGTACCTGAGGTTACAATTTCTTGTCAGTTCTAAAGCTCTCAGGCTAGGATTTGGTTGAGATTCCCAGAAAAGACGATCCACAATCATAATCTTGTTCTGAGCAAAAGTGAAAACATTTGTGCATATGTTTGGAGCTAAAAAGTCATTGTTAATTCAATGAATGCTTTAGCAATCTAAAGTTGGCATTAATTAATACGGAAAAGCTTTGTGAATTACACAAATTTATATGAAATATTTGTGTGTAGATATAAAAATATAAATATATATAATATCTTTTCTCTTATTTGTCCCTGCTGTTTACCATTCCAATGTTTCCCTTAGTCTTAGGGTCCACAGTTCCTTATTTCTCAATCAAAAATGGTATACTCTGTTAACCATTTCCCAGAATTACCAGCAAGTTTTCTTCTTTGTGGAAGAATTAGTATGAATGAAGAAAATAGGAAACGATCCCATAGTCCTGATTTTGATGCTTAGATGTACTTTCCCTTTCATGCAGTTGTTGTGGGTTTTTTTGTGTGAATTTGAGAGAAGTGGTCAATGCTGTTAATTAAAAGCTTCTTAAGAAGGAGACAAGGCAATAAAAGAAGCTGTTGTTGAATCAGTGGAATGAAGTATTCAGATAAAACTGTTTTAAAACTGCTATTGGGAATTACCACAAAAATGGAAGTAAAAAACTATGGGTTTGTGACTGACTTTAAAATGAGGGTCTACTTTTACTGTGTATACATGGCTGTAAATGTGTGTGTACTTGTTTCAGTTTCAAGTGATTTTGTCCTTGTAATGGCAATGCAGATACAGCACTAGCTAAGAACTTGAAATCACTTATGTGTCCTCTCCTCTGAAGTGGCATTTTCTTCTAACAAGTAGTTATTTTAAGCCCTTTCCTCCTTGATTCTTCTGTATTTAAAACTTAAATCTAGAAAGACAGGAATCGGCACCTTACACTTGTGGTTGAAATGAGGTAAGTAGTTGGGGTTTTTTTAGTACAGTTATAAGGCACAGCAGCTTAAAAAGGTCATTATAACCTCCACTAGAGAGAAGTTGCATTAAAATTATCATTCTTTGAGAATTAACTCTATGGAATGAAGAGAACCTGAAAATAAAACTGTTTGGAATCATAGAAAAACTTAAATGTCTAAGCTGCATGAAGTGTATGCATACATCGTATTTTTTAAGTGACAGCTTTTTATACTTTTCAGTTTTGATTGAACTAAGTTGCTGAGAAACCTTAAATATGTAAGAGGACATATATTTTTAGTTTCATCTTGACTATTCCTTTTCAAAATAAACTGTAGCACTATTATCTTAGGTCATATTCTGCTAGACCAGATTCTACCTCAGTGTAGAACAGCTAAGTGAAGAGCTTGTAACTTCTATACCTTTCCAAGTAAAGAAATTTGACAAGAACACCACAGCTTCTTTCATTACACTACACAATGAAGAACAGTGTATTGTGTTGTATCATTTAATTGTACTGTTACTAGTATCAACATTGTGCAGTCTGAAGAAGTGATATTATCTGAAAAATCTCAGCTCTTCACTTCAACGCTTGCATCATTTAAGCTGATGCTTGTGATAAGGAAGATAAAAAAGATGCTTGCAATATGCCAGCTGTCAGTGAAAAATGGAGAGTAACAAACTATCCTGGCCTAAATGCAGCAATAGATCAGCAAAACTACCTAACCATAACAGCTGCTGAAGAGCTTAAAATGTCTTTTCTATTTAAACATAGCCCAAGGTTTGCTCTAAACGTACCTATGAATACATCTAAAAGAAAATGTCTATAAGAATTGTATTCACTTTGACCTCAACAATCCATAATGCAGAACTTTTTTTTTATTGTATACAGGAACTCCACATCATTTCAATAAGAGGCTTGGATGACTGATGAACTCTTTGCCTTAAGATTTCATATGACTTTACTTAGTGCAGTCTCCAAAATAATGGTGCTTCCCCCCCCCCGCCCCAAGTTTTGTATTAAAAGGAGGAAGGGTTGTGTTAAAGGATATAGGGAAGAGACTTAATTTATGTGTTAACTTGAGCTTGTATATAAAGATAATTGATAACTCCAGGAGCTGTGGTTACATAGAACTTACCTGAACAATTGGGATGAGACATCTTTGTATTTGCCCTAGCTGCAACACATGAAGTACAGGCAGCAGGGTATGTGAGCAGTCAGTTCCTGCAGTAAAATATATGTGCTAGAATATATGTAAAACTGGTGATATAAAATCCAGATCCAGTCTGGGAACTGCATGGGTGAGCCTATGGCTGTGTCCAGGCTGGTAAACCTGGACAGAATGCAGGCTCTAATGGCATGAATGGATTTGTCGGCCCATCTGTGTTCATAGAAAAAACCAATTCTGAGGAATATTACATTGCATGAGTGCTGAGGTGAAGAAATGCCTTTATGGAGCTGTTTTGAAGCTGGGCAAGCTTATAGCTGCATGAGTCAGAAGGGTTTGCTCTTACTTGGGTTTCTGAGAGGATTTGACTTCAAAGGCAAAATTGTCATGCAGGAGCCAAGGTTTGAGATTAACATACCTGAAAACATGCACTTTTGGAGAGTGTGGATAGGTAGAATAAAACTTCCCTGTGTCAGCATCAAATGTAACTTTTGATATGTGGGAACACAGTGAGATGATTGATTAGATTGCAAGGTTAATTCTTCTTGGTAGAAAGAACTAATCTGCATGAAATTGAAAATAATTATCATCTTGTTTGACTACTAAAACCATGATGACAACTTTTTTTTTTTTTAATATTGTAAGTGGTTGAAGTATGTGTCCCTCTGCTATTCAGTGCTATTACTAAAAATGCTTCCACCATTTTGAATGTATACATACGTAAGAAGTATAATTTGGTCCACTTTTCTTTCTGAATATTTTGTTTGCAGACCAAGCTGATAATTTTGTGATCATTTAGGTTTCATTAGTAAGTAAAAAAAATTTTACAGTATCCTCATTATTTCCGTTGAGAACATCTTAAATTAATGGAACAAACTTTTTGGTTTGGGGGTTTGTTTTTTTTTTTTTTTTGGGTTTTTTTTTTTGGTTGGTTGGTTTTTTCTTCACTTTCTAGTATCCAGTATACAAAGAATTGAACCGTGGAAAAAGATCAGTTGGTGTAGTCCTTTTGGGAACAAGAAGATCTGAAATGAATCCTGAAGTTGAAATTCCATTCAGAAGAAGTTATGTTTTACACTTCTCATGAAGATGACTTTAAGGATTTTTTTTCATAGTTAGATAAAATTTTAGTTTGGATATATGTATTTGGATAAAACTGATACTTACAATGAGAATGGGGTTTTTTATACATTAAGAAGTTTCCTACATGAATATGAATTTCCCCTTTTGTCTCCACTTATGTCTTATTAATGAAGAAACTGCACTGAAAATAACTGCACAGATTTTCACTTTCTTCCTGTTTTTCAAGTTATACTTAAAGCAGAGTTTGCAGAACTCTGAAAACTTGCTTGGTAAACTTCTGGGTGCACTAGGTTTATTTGAAAGCTGTTGTTCACCTTAATGTGATTAAGTTTTGCCATGGCTGAATTGCATCGCAAAATTCTCTTTGAGAACATAGGTGAATGGTAGCACAATTTCTCAATATCTTGGACAAAAGCAGGGCTCTGGAAAGGGGGCAAAAATAGTTTCTTATAGTTCAGGAATGAAAAACTGGAATGTGTGTGTGGTACATACAAGGATCATAGCATTTATGGCATATTACAAAAATATAGACACAAGCACAAAAATGTTTGAGTCCACGAAGATTTTAAAAAAACCCAACAACCAAACAAAAACCACCACCAAAAAAAATCACCCCAAACCAACAACTAATAAAAAACCCCAACACTAAATGGAAGACCATTGCAATTAGTTTAGGGGTTTTAGAAAAATATCTTATAAGTCATATATTTAGGATTGCCAGTAATGATTGTTTTACCTCACTGACTTTTTTTTTTTTTTTTTTTTTTTTTTAGGGCTAATTTCCTTTCGAGCATTACACACACTTATGCCTGAACCTTTGGGGAGCTGTGGGGTTTGGCTTTTTTACTTCCCCATTCATTTGTTTATTTTTTAACTCATACAGCCATTGAATCTTGTATGTAACTATGTTTGTCTGTACAAGAATAATATATAGGTGGGCTACTATAATAAGCCTAACTGGTATTTTCAGATGCTTGTTTTTGAGGAACTCTGTTATTAGATCTCTTAACCATGTCTGCAGCCAAGTAAGGTATAAGACAGAGTAGTTTTCCAAAACTGTTGAAATACACTTCTTGTTCTGCAAATGACTTTTTTTTCTATTTCAAATGATAAATGTTCTTTAACCCCAAAGAATTTTTGTTTCCTTTCATTTTGTGAAAGAGATGATTAAACATTTAGTGTCAGGATACCTTGATATTGACTGTATACTCTTTCTAGTAAAAAGAAATGTATATAAAGATGTGGTATCATGAATAACCAAACTCTGATTCTACAACCATTAAATTTCTTTGAGCCATACTTCTTTCCCATCTGCAGAAACAGTGTACGCTTTTAAGACTTTGGTACAGTAACTAGACAGACAGACTAGAACATATTGTTATCACAGCAAGGAAGGCTTTATTGTCCTTTTGTTTTAATGGAAAGCCCAAAGACTTCAAGACACAAAATTCACTAGTTAAGCAAATCTGTTAAAAGTATTTTGAATAGACTATTGTGATAATGAAATAAAAAAAATGAATGGAGATAGAGAATTAAAGAAAACAGAGACAGGAAAGAAGAACAAAAAAGTTGAAATTCCATTGAAAATAATTCCCACATTATCAGCCTTGTATGTCATATTTCATAATGCTTTTAAGAACTGTTGAATAGCATTCTGCAAATAGCATTTAAAATGATGCATTTCTCTATGGAGACAAAAGTCCTTGAAAGTACTTATTCATGGATATTTGGGGACTGTGACCTGTCAGTATTTGTGAGTGTTACCCAGGTAATAACCTTTCAAAGATATCTCAGCATTTCCAAGTTGGTAATGCTCAGCTTTTTTGCATGCTATAACTCTTACAAGCATCTAAACCAGCTGTTAAGCGATCAGTCTTTGCAAAAGAGTCATTGCTTTAGTTCTGCTTCTGTATATGAGCTGTCAAATATTTTCTAGCATGGTTACTTGAGATCAGGCAGCAGTATGAAGCTCCTTAAATATACAATACCTAAAATTTTGTTCATACTTGATGAGAATATGTTTAAGACCATTGAAAGAGATGTTTTAAGAGAGAGATCACCTAAATTGCTAAAATTCTAGATAGTAATATTTTAAATTGAAGAAAGATGAGGAGAGTTTCATGCTTTCTCATCACCTGTACCAGCCCAAAGGCTGGACTGCTGCTGGTATGGAAATCAGTTTTGGATAAAATATTATCTTTTTCACCCAATCGTCTCAATGTACAACCTCCAAATATGACTTATCATGACCATCAGACTTTATAGATACAAGGGTCTGTGAATATATAACAATGGAGCAGCTAAGAAAATGATTGACAAGAATCAAAGTAAATAGGAAAAGATTTAATTGAATTTCTTGAGACTTGCATTGTCTGTCTGCTGTGCTGGGATGCTTTCTAACATCAACAACTGTCTTATCAAACTTTTTTTTTTTTTGAAGTGATGAGATAGAGTCAAGAAAAATTGCTAATACCTGATAAATTTGTAAGGGCTGTCTCTAATATTTTCTCTCCTTTTCCTATCATTAGTTCATCGAGATATTAACAGTTATGAAAGTACATATGCTATGAAACAGTCATTTTTATGATATCTTAATATTGATGTAGTTAGACAACAGGATCTCAGCCCTAGACATAGACACTACATCAGTGCTGCAGAATGTGGAAAACAAAAACATATGTGTGAACTTCAGAAAACTTTTGCTATGCAAGCAAAGCACTAGAAACTTCTCCAACTTCTCCTGCATGAAAGATTCCCTTCTCTAAAGTGGTGTGAATGGGCTTTTGGCCAGGGTTCCCCCATGTCTCACAGGAAGTTATCTGTCTTCCTAAGGCTGCAACTGAACAGCAGCATCCTTGGGCACAGCATGTTCTCAGTCTTGTTTGTCCTCTGAACCCAGAGGAAATTAACTGTAAACTAAGAAATGTGAAAAAGGAATACAAATCCATCCATAAATTATAGTAGTCAGAGCTGCTAGTAGATCTCCATTGATTTTAGTCATGAGAGATCTGGGGTTTTGACCTGAGGCCTGTGGAGCTATGGTATTCCCACAGATACAGAAAGCACTTCAATTTGTGGGTTTTCTACCAGACTTTAGCTAGAAGATTTTTCACCCTTGAGAATGCATCTTGCAATAGGAAGACATTGTTGTTGATTCTGGTACCTTTTATATTAAAGCAACCCTTTGATGTGTTTTAATTTTACAGCTGGATTATCCAGTCTAATGCTCATGCCTCCAAATAAAATGTAGAATAATGCTATTCATGTCAGCTAGATACGTTTCAACAAAAATGTGTGTGTGCCTGCCTGTAACAGCTGGCTCAAAAACTAAACTCAAGCCCACGTCATTTTTCTAAATGCCTTGATTTTTTTTTCTCTAATGTGGGAACAGTTAAGGGGCTACCAGTATATTTAACCTTAGAAAAATGCATTATTGTACATTCTGCAAAATTTTCATTAAACCTTGGTTTTAAGTTAATTATATAAAAGAAGAATGTTCAGGCGCACTGGATCCAAGGAACAGTGATGTTTGATAAAATGCCTGGCTAGAGCATAACACTACTTTTTTGTAGCTTACAAATTGCAACATGAAAATACAGCATTAACTATATTTGCTACTTTACAATAAATTAATAAAAAGCCTTCTTTTTACTCTAAATCTGGCATAAAAGTATGTGAATTCAGTATGAAAATTAAATTTGAATGAGTTTTCATCAATTTAGTGAAATCTGCAACACTAATTTTACTCATAAAGGACTGAAGCTTCATTTCCCTTTGCATCTCTAAGAACTGTGTAAAAGTCATTACTTATTAATTATGGAAAGACTGTAAGGAATAATTTATTTCTGTATTAAGTAGCACCATTCAAATGTTTGCAAGTGTCTTTTCAGTTGACTGTATTTCTTGAATGCCATGATTTTGTATATATCTGTTCTTTTTCTTTTTGGTGATAAAAAAAACTGCATTTGCCCTTTTTGATCTTTTTTTTTTAGAATATTCTCTATGGCCCAATTGAATTCTTAGCATCCTCTCTCTTTAGAAGAATATGTCAGCTCTCAAGTGTCCAGTAGTTCTTTTTATCTGATGTGGACTCTTTAAAACCCATAAGCATGTCTAGGTTATCAGATTTGCTTTAAAATGTTGCCATTCATCTGTTCAGTTTAATGCATTCTCAGTCGGGAGTTTCTATATTGGCTAAAGGCTATACCACACTGCAGCTTAGAAAATGAGAGAAGAAAAAAGGCAGCCAGGCTCAGGCTAACTATACCATTAACTTTCCTTCAGCCTGCAATACATCAACAGAGCATCAGACCTAATCATGTTTTTTTTATAGCTGCTCTACCACAGCAAATAATGATCAGAGATATTTATTCAGAAAGGAACACTGCTTAGTCCTTTGGAAATCCGCTGTTCTTTTAAACATGATATGCAGTGATTGCCCATTAATCTTATCATGCATTTTTCTCTCTACTTTTAAAAAACTATTCATGCTTTGAATGCTAGAGAAAAGGGTAGAGGTGAAGTATTTACCTGTAAATGGCAAGATAATGTACTTGACTAACCCCACAGAACATCTAACATAAATGGTGTTACGTTGCTTTTCCTGCCAGTGAATGTTGTAGCGCTATGTATATTGATTAACTAGTGATGCAAACCAGCTCTTTTCTGTGTCCTATTGACTGGATCTATTTTGTAGTTATTAATAACTAATTGGGTCTCAGGGCAGTAATGCTTTTAGTTTATAGGCAGTTTACTTTCATTCCATGTTGACAAGATTGGGTTTTAAATATCATGGGAGCACAAGATCCAAAGCTAATCACCTGTAAACCTTGAGTAAAATCAGTTTTAGGCAGGATCTCTGTAGAACCTTTAACTACTGGAAGGAAGGAGGATGTGTCAGTAATAGCAGAAATACCAGTCCACCATGGGATTTGTCTGTGTGTGACTTGTGAAAGACATTGGGTAAATTCAGTAAAAATGATAACAGTGGGCTGCAAATGAGTTTCAGCTGGAACATGAATTTTCATGGATTTCTGCTTAACAGAACTATATACTTAGATACTATCTGCAAAATAGATATTAGCTATCAGAGGCTGAAATTTGTGTTTCAGTATAGATTTCTACTTTTCATTTTACTTCAGAAAGTAGAAAGTCAACTGACTTATTTAGAGTAAAAGGTAAGGACTTTCATTTTGTTAGAATAAATGCGTGAATAACTATCCTTAGTATCACTTGTATAAAATAGATCAACAAGCAACCTTGTAATTCCTTGCTTTTCAAATGCCTACCTACAAATTGTCTGTCTCTGTCATGAATTATGTGAAAGTTTGTATAAAACTTGGTAGGTGGCCCGATGTGTTACGTTTCAGTTGATTGCAGGTGTAAGTAGTATCACTTGAGGTGTACTCCCTCATCTGAAACAAAAATAAAAACAAAGAAATAAAACGAAACACCCTGTGGCCAGAAGCCTACAGAGTAGTTATTCCCCAGGCAGTTCCCATGCTACTCTGTGTGTAACAGTAGTGGGGGACACAGGAATTCCCAGGGACATGGGGAAAGGCTGCTGAGCCAACAGCATGGGACCATTAAGGATCAGTCAACCTCCAGCTGCAGCTTCATGGTACGAAAGCTGCAGGTGGCTCCTGAGGCAGCGTCCTGGTGCTGCTGGCCAGCCTGGCCATAGCTACCAAAAGCACTACAGGGATAGCCTTCATTCCTCTGTTTCCACCTGGGTAACAAAGTCACATCATGGTATCTCACAGGGCTCTCATGAGGGTCAGAACTTAATGGTGCTAACAGGGAACATGTAGAACAAATTACAGAGATGCCAAAATTATGCATAAACATCCCATGCTTGTTCAGTAACTCATTTACTTTTTCTGCATTTGTGGTGTAAGAAGAAAAAGCAAGGAACGAATCTGACCAAACTTCAGTCTCGATATCTGTGTAAGAAAAAAGCAAGCTAATACAGATAATTATCTGTATAAGAGCCTTGAGACAGAAAAACATATTGAGGTGAAAAGGGATGTATGTCTCTCTTGAGGTAGTAGAGTTGTCTTTTTATTAACATTCTAATAACCATACCTCAGTCTTCTGTTTCTTAATATGCTCAGAAAAATTCTTATATTTTTTGAGGGTTTCATGTTCCCATTCCCCCACCCACCCCTGTGAATCATTGCTGTTATCAGTATGACAAGCATATAAATACCTGTGGCTCATTTTTCCTCCTAGCAAAGGTACTGTCTTTAGCATGGCTAGAGAATACCAACACACTGCTGACAGAAAAACACTTCACCACCACCACCGTTCTCCTTGATTTTTAGTGCACACTTTGACACTGCAGAACTTCTTACCCTCTTGAATCAGTTCTGCTGCTATGCTGACATCTGACTTCTTTTGGTTATGGTTCCCATGAGGCACAGTCTTTGAGCATGCCTGGTCTCTACTACATAGCCTATCTACAACTATTAATTTTGTGCTAATAACTCCTGACCATGTGCATGTTTTGACCCCTTTTGACTCTTCGCTTTACACTTTTTTTCTGTTTGTACTAATAAAATAAGTTCAAGACCACCTCATATCTTCCTACAGCTGAACAGCTAGAAAAAGTGTTTCTCTTGACTGAAGCATTTTGTTTGCATTTAGCAGCTGTAAACTTGGTAGCATTTCTCATCCTTCCATTTTGATGCTGCCAGTGTGTGTTGTGAGGAAACTGGAGAGGAACTGGGAAGGGCCAGCTGTTGAATGTTTAAAAAATAATGGTGTTAGGAAGCTGCAGGAAAATGCCAGTTTTTAAAAACCAAGTAGAGAGATGTCAGAGTGATAGTGAATGTCTAGACTCTTGGCATAGAATTGATAGCTGCGGCTCAGGAGCCATATCTTAGTACCTTTTATGATCTTCCTCACAATGAGAAACAAGGCATGATTCAAGCAGGAGACCTTCAAGGAGCTGTACTGCCAAATTCCTCCATTTTTTCCTTGATACCTCTCCAGAACTGGGTGCCATGTAATCAAGGGTGCAAAAAAGTCTCCACCTTAACAACAGCTTCAAAAATCCTAGTGTTCCCTGTTTGAACTGTTTCCCCCAAACCTGACCAATTCCCAGGAACACATGGATCTAAGACTCTATTTATTTACCAAAGGATATCTAATAACACTTCCAAGCTGTTCCCCAAGATGGATAGGAAATGAGACTGGGATGGGGGAAAATGGGTATCAATATAGCTTGTGCCGTGCTGAAGTGAAGGTATCTTCTGTTTCCATACTTTTCTTATGATAGCCGCTGCCTTGAAGATCTTTATTACCTCTCCCCTCAGTACCTGCTCATCTTGTTCTTAGCTGGGGGCTCTCAGTGCTACTGGAATGAAAATAATAAATACCTGCTTTATTGTGTATTCCCACTGAGCTTTTTCTGTGAGATTACTTGCAATAGCCAGTGCCACAGCTATATATTTGGAGACTTGATCTTTAAACACTTGCCTGAATCCACCCACGGTGCAGCTGGAACACGTGGCAATTTGAAAGGGCTTTTGCTGAAGACCCAAGAAAAGTAATGTAAGCAAAAAATGAATCAAAACCATGTCTGTATTTGTCACATGTGTTATGTAAAGTCCATTTCTCAAATCTCCAGGAACTTCTTGTTTTGAAAGGAACTCTGATTCCAAACTGAACTCTCTTCTACCTTCAATGTGTTCACTTTTAAAGCTATTAAAACTTCTAAATGGAAGTAAAAACCTATATATGAAGTTAGATCTCTATAGGTTTTTAAACAGTTGGCTCTTTTTATTTATTGTACTAACCTATGCTTAAAGGAAAAATGTTTTATTCATGCAGATTGCTTATGTATTATGATATGTTTCAAATAAATATTGAATATTTAATATTTCCTCAGTATAGTATGTAATTCATGCTGGAAACCTTTTCCTGAAAGCAATTAGATAGTTGTTAGAAAGCTTAAAGAAGAAAACAAAGCATCTAGTTGATAGTTTATTTTTAATGGCTTGCTCAAAGTAGTATTTTGCTGAGCTTAATAAGAAACACTGCTGTGTCTTTATTTCCTCTATACAGCCTTTAGTAAAAATGTGTTTTAAAAATGTCAGCTGAGAAGATCTTGAGAAAAGAACTTTTCTGTACTTTACATATATGCAAATGTATCCTTTTGTATATGGGAATGGATAGCTAGGAAGAAATCTCACTTCATCACAGTAAAAAAATCACACAAAACAGTATGTACACATTTTCTGTATGATTCTTTGACTTGTCAAAATAACCTTGTGGCTCATTCACATTAAGAGTTTTCATCATACAAGGGATACCTAAAGGATTTCAATGGCATGCACTATTATCTTCTAATAGAATTGGAGTCAATACTGCATATGCAGACTGTATCTTATCAGACAGGCTAGCAGAGAGTAAAAGATATTGATTTAAAGAAATGCTTAAGGGAGTGACATTTGCAATAGAATGGGGTATGTTTAATGAGAAGGTTTATGGCTTGCCAATAAAAAGCTTAACCATACCCCTATGTTACTTAGTCATTATTGTTCAAAATAAGTTAGATTAAATGATTTATTGACTACCTTTAAATATCTTTAAAGAAAATAAATTTTTCTCTAATCCTCATGTACAGTTATAGTCAATATGCTTAATAGGTGTTTCTTATTGGTAAAGATGTTTTTTCTTTAGTAGCTTAATGAACTTTTTAAAGAAAAGATTCCACAGTAGTGTCCCGATCCAATATCGGAGAGGGTTGTTAAATGATCCCGAGAGCGAGATTAAGACACAAACAAGGTCAGATGCTGTACAACCTTACAACTTTTATTCCCTACAATAACCAATAGCTGCGATAGAACAGAGGGAGGAAGGAGAAAAAAGAGGCAGACCTAAGCAAGTGAATGGAAGAGAGGTAGCAAGACTAGTTACCACCACCACGAAGCCAGCAACGTCCCGCTGAGTCAGTTCTGATGCCGGTGATGGAGGGTCGGGTTCCTCTGCTGCCAGTCAGGTGTCTCTCCTTCAGGTGTCACAGTCCTTCCAATGCTTTTCCATGTTCAGGTCTTCCGTTCCTGAGAGGGGAGCACGCAGTGCTCTTATTGCCCCAGTCCCCACAATTTTTTGGAAAAGTCCACCCATTTCCACAGAGCTCATTACCCTATCGGGCAAGCACAGCTCGGCAGGCGCGGGTATGGTGGTTTCTTTGGGGACATCTTGTGCGTACTCCCTTACAACAGCAGGGTATTGGGGCAGCAGCACCATGAGTCAGCAGCACCGTGAGTCAGCAATGTGAGTCAGCACTTCAGCACGGTCCCTCACATTAGGCAGCAGCACCGTGAGTCAGCAATGTGAGTCAGCAACTCAGCACTGTCCCTCACAAGTAGTCTTGCCATAGTCAGTGACAAAAATCTACAATTTCCAAGGGAGAAAATGTACCTCTAAATCCACTCTACATGACACATTAGTTTAGTGATACTGAGAAAGATAGGCTTGCTAACTGACCAGTTCTTAAACATGATCAGTACTCCTACAATAGCGGGTAAATTTAAGAAAGTGCTGAGAAATTGAATCATAAAAGATATAATCTCTGCTCCATAGCCATGTCAGTTTGGGAGCCCTGCTTTTTTGCATAAAGCCTAATCATTGCTGGAAATGAAGCGAGCATTAGTCTTCTTGGAATCAGCATAACTGAAAGCCAACTCCTCTTACCCTGGCACATGTGCTACTCACGGAAAACACGTTCAAACCCTATCCTTAATTAGATTTCCATGTGTCCAAATGTTCTTTAAAGATGGTTACATTTCCTCTTGGAGAAAATTGTGAGAATTTGTTGTAGCATTGGAGTTGCTGTATGAGATGTGGTTCTGTCATCAGTATGGTTCCTGTGTTTTATAAGGGCAGGAATAGCAGAATGTGGAAGAGAGGAACTGTATCTATTGGGAGCTTCATTCCCTTCCTCTAGGAAGTCATGTGTTTTTCAGGCTCTGCTTTCAAAATATGAATCACCAGAAATTAATGAGATGGATTTTTCTGACTAATGCTGAATAGAGCAAGAGCTCTGTTATTGCTGCTAACTTTGCTGAGAACAAATAATAAGTGTGCTAAACCCACAAAATTGGAAAAAATAAACTGTGTTTTATTGCAGTAAGTTTATTGTTTTAGACAAACACTTTCTTAACCATTGTTGAAGGCTCCTAATGCTATCAACCTAACCATTAACCATGGGGCTACAATACATTTTTCATTTAGTAAATGTTTTCCCAAGCCAACAGAACTATAAATTATGAATAAGCCTTTAATGAAAATACATGAATAGATAATACCAGCTACAATCTCATATTATTAGCAGCATGAGATATTGCTTAATGTTATATTTAAATTATGCAGATCAGAATAATTTGGTATATCTCAAGTGATGAATTATATTGTTCTACGCCACCTTAATTATATCTTTTGACATGAAAGAAGCTGTCTGAATGCTTTGCTAATTAATCTTGTCACTTCTGATCCAGAAACATACTGTGTGTGGGTTGTTTCAAATTGCTGTGGTTAAAAATACTAAATATATAATTTAATTAATATTGATATTGAAAGTAGTGTAAATCCATCCTGCTGTTAAGGAAAATTTGAAAGCTGATTGTTTCTACACCATCGTGCAAATTATAGGGGTGCAGAATTTATTTATTTCATATATAAAGTTGTTTACTTTAGTATTGCCTACACTTTCTATTGAACTGACTGGTTACTCTCTTTCTCCAATCAGTGTCTAAGATGATCAGGTATTTTTGCATGTTGCGGGCATTTGTTCATGCCAGTATATCACATCTCTTCTAACAATCAGCAGCTCTACAGTAACTCTTCCTTCCTGCATCACTTTATTTTAAAAAATATAGTTTAGGTAGAATTTCCTTAAAGAGGTAGAACTTTTCCAAATGAAGAAGATAAAATACATGCATCTGAGACATAAAACAAAAGCTATATCTTTTCTCAAGCTCAGTAGAGAATGTAAATGGGAAAGCAGCTTCAACTTTAAGCACTCATTATACTGTCAATAGATGGTTGTATAAAACAAAAAGATTGGTACTTAATGGATTCAGGCTCCCTTAGCTATGAATTATCCCTCCAGAACCTCTGGATATGAAGTGGACCCTTGTTGCTTTTCTCTCCTTAATGCAGAGAATATGTTTATTCTTTCACTGAGGTCAGTATCTATTCCGGTGTCATAAGGATTCATTTATGAATTCTTGCAGGATATATAAATGCACTTTTAAATTTAAATGAACTGTTAGAAATGGCTTCCTTGCCAGAATAGGGGAGTTTAAGATTCCTCAGAGAAGTTCTAGGGAAGATGGTGATTCAGGCCATTTAGATGTGTCTTTCTTTCCTCATTACACAGTGGTGTTTGTGCCACGCTGCAATGCAGGCAGCCCCAGAAACATTTAGTATATAACAGCACAATATATTGATGATCTTTCTGGTGAATTTGAACCTTTGTTGTTCTCTACTGTCAAAGTTCAAAACTGGTTTGGTGGGTTTTTTTGTTTTTTTCACTTGGCAGGTGTTGCAGAGTCTGTCTAATTTAAAATTAGCTTGCTTTGGAAATAAGTGGAGGAGGAATTTTAATTTGTCTGTTGAAATATTCAAAACTTTTGACGGTAGTCTAAGAACTTGCAGTAGAAAATCAAAAGAATCAGTAGATTGTGTGGAATTATACTCAAACCTTTTATACCTGACTACAAAACCTAGTTATCAGCTTGGTGTATTCTGGATTGGTCTTACTACTTTTGCTCTTTCTCTTCTTACCAGAGGTACTAACACCTCTAAGTGTTTGAGTGAGAAACATTTTCAAATGCACAGACAGCCAAATTGTTCCAGGTGTCTATGAGACACCAGTTGTGGTGCCATCTATTTGGTCATTAGCAGACTAGGTCAACTAAAAGTAATGATATAGAGGTCTTGTAATGTTCTTCTTTATGTGTCAGTATGGTCTTTTTTTCTGATAAACTCCTTCAGTAATATGACAGAAGGAAAGCAGCCTGCTAAACATAGGGATGCTGTAGAAAACACTTAGGACTAGGTGGTGTCTTTGACAGCTTGGAAGGAATTTGAAGCAGTATAATTGCAGTATGCGCTGTTTGGAGACATTTTCCCAGTTCACCAGTTCTGTTCAGTTGGAATTAATAGATCACATAAACGCCAAGATCTGAAAGATTAGTGTATCACCATATTAAACTCTCAAAACAGGATCCAGAGTTTTCAACATGAAGGTCTTAACTGCTTTAATCTTAGGGCCAGTAATATTCAACTCTTCTCAGTTCCTCAGTAAATTTACAAGGTGCTCTCTCAGCTGTGAGATGCCTGTGCCTAGGCCATACAGAGCACACAGGCACATTTATGTAAAGAACAATAACAATCCTCCAAGCAAGAGAGGAGAAAAGAAGGAATATAATTTGGATTATATCAGTTGTAACTATTCCTTCTGGAGTTTGATCTTGGCTTCCTATAGACAAATGTGTTAAAAATATCTACCTTGATATGAAAAAAGTATGAACAATTGATATGGAAAATCTGGATTCTAGCATGGGCTCTAATGCTTTCCATCAATTTCTTTGCCAAAGACAGCCAAAACAAACAGTTCAGTAAAGTCAGGAAATGGCTGGTAAACTTGTGGTATCAGCTCTCTAAAGCATTGTCTTTACGCTATTTTTCTCCCGTAGTTAGCAGTAGTTTTCTAAAAGACTTCAGTATTGATTAGCTATGCTAGGTTCATATTAAACCAGAGGAAGAAGATTGCAAAGAGAAGATAGTCTTGAAAAATAGATATATGGAGAGAAGAGCCTTAAATGGAAGTTACAACTATTTTGAGGGATGTCCAGAGTTTTTGATTTAAAACCTGTAGCACTCCTAGCACCTAGGGGCATCTCTTGCTGTCTTTCATCCTTGTTAGGGTATCTCTCAAGGTCATTATGATGATGAAGGTCAAGAGTCTTACAGTGGATCCGAAGCCTCTACTAGTAGTAATGCAGATGTGATAGCAAAGCCTAAATTTTAGACCACCTACTTTTATCAGTCTTAAATTAAGTGCTGAAAACAAGCAAACCTTCTCATTCCCCCTTTTGCCTGCCTATTAGACCTACTTCTGTGTATTCCAATTTTTGATCAATGAACACAAAAGAGCAGTAGACATTTGTGTTTTGAACTGTTGGGGTTTTTTTCCATTCCACTTTTAAAGTTCGACTTCAGAGAAGAAAAGGAAGGAATTACTGCAAAGCTTAGCAGAACCTGTGTTATCTTGGACAAGGAGGCTTCTCCACAAGCTCTACACCACATCCTGGAGCCATACAGGCTGTACAATAGATATGGGCATGTTTTTTCCAGCACTTAACTACATGGGCTAGGTGGTGCAGGGGAACCACAGCTCCAGAGTTCAGTGTGTACCTTTTTCTGTTTCAAAAAGTAATGTATGAACAGACAGAAAAGGTAATGAGGAAGCTGTGACTTTTCTCAGAGTAGCTGGTCTCTACACAAAAAAACTAAGGGGGAGGCTGCCCCCTCCTTCAGGAGTTCTGTGTTTGAAATGGCCTTTATATGTATGGTAGTAATCAAAATTAAACCAACAACAAGTTCTGTCTGTGTGTAGAGTGAATAATTTCCTAATTCACCTTGTCCTTTTGCATCTCTTGCTTTTCTCTTATGTACTTGGTAAGAGCTGTTCCCAGGTGTGTTCACTGTTGATTAAGACAATGAGTTTATAAAAGATTATTGTATTAGTATTGCAATCTTAAATGTTTCTTTTGGAGTAAACTTAAGGTTAACAGACAACTGCAGGTATTTTACTAAGAAGTGCAAGGGATGGACAAGAAGTCCTGTATTTTTTGTGCTTTAATTTTCTAGAACCAGTTTAAATTCTATACAGAAGCTGTTGGAAGCATACACCATAGGCTCTTAATTAAGGATTGACTTCTGAAAATTCATGTATCTCCCTCAAATCTAACAAGGAAATTACTCTATAGTTGCTCAGAAATCATCTTTTGCACAAAAGCCACCAGGTAGATTCAAATGTGTCATGATACAAACTGACCCAAGATATCATTATGTCCAAACGCACCAAATTTCACTTTTTTTTTTTTCTTGGTATTTCATATAAGCACATCTCTTAAAGGGGGCAAAACCCCCCTGTCTAGTAGGAAAGGGTTTTTTTAAAAATATTTGAAAATGTATTTAAAATAGACTCTTATTTCCTGACATTAAAAAATTTACCTTCTTACTTGAAGCATTAATAGTTAGGTACCCAAACTAGTCAAATATTTTTAGTCAAATAAAGTCCAATAAAAAATGAAATAGTGAAATAATAATAATTAAGTTAATAAAATTAACAAATGAAAGTTCAACATCCAAAATACCCACATGTATTGCTAATATACACTATTTTAAAATACTGAAATCACAGAGTATATTTAGCACCTGCTGGACTTTTGCATAAGTAGTGTGTTCATACTCTCTCTTTTTGTTTGTCTCTGCTTTTCCATGTTTAGATCAGGTGTTGGTTTCAGAATTTTATGTGTTGACAATTGGAATATTAGTTCCTTCACAGGTTTAGGAAAAATGATCTTGCTGGAAAAATCTAAAAAAAAAAAAAACCCCACACCAAAACCCCCACCAATAACTGTTCTAAATATTTCACTAATTGCTTGATGTTTATGTTGAAACTGCATAATATTTTATAAATTCCAGTAAAACAAATCCCAGCACTGCATTCAAAAACATTTTAGCCAAACCAGGTTCTCACTGCAGCTAAAAACCTATGAAGCCCAGCTATGTAAATTTTAGGGATCAGATTGTACTTATCATATAACTCAATAATAATATTGGTCACACCTTTACATTTCATTATATTTCATTACATAATAAAATTGGTTTATAAAGAAGTTTTTAAAAACATTACCATCAAGGTGTAATTATTATGCAAAACTAAGTTTCTCTTAATAAATGAATAATAATAGTCTAATTTTTAATGGTCACAAAAAATTGTGTTAGCTATAGTCAGAGTTTATTTCAGTTCAATAATAGAGTAGCCATTTTTAGCATACATCAGATTACAATGAAATCTAGTTTTTACAAGGAAGTATCATAAAATAGATCCATTACTACTGAAAAGGCACTGGTAAAATTAAAATGCTCTATATAATGAAATTAAATGAAGTTCAATCAGGAGGTTTTGATAATCAAAATGCTTAATGGATTGTGGCCAGCGGCTTCAGAAATGCTGGTATGTAAATGAGCAATAATTATTCAGTTTATTATTTCTGGGAGGACTATTCAATTTCACTTAAAGGTAACATATAGATTTATTTTTCATTAGTCAACAATTTTGAAGACCTAACTCTTGATTATAAGGTTTTCCCAGTCTGCTAAGTGGGAGTGTTGATTCTTTCCTGTTCCTCCAAATATAATAGACGTTCTTACTGGAATTTGTTGGACATACTTCAACACAAAATATGATATGCATTGCTTTATTGCTTAGATACCGCAGCTGATCCATTTCAGCATTCCATGATATGTACATATAGTGCAAATGAGAAAAAAACACTCATCTAATGAAAGGCACCCTTCTATGCACCTTTATTTATTTATCTAAAAAGCAGGAACAATTGCCCTGCAGTAATCATGTCTGTTTAATTACCTCATTAGAAAAAGCATGCAAGAGGACACTGCAAACACTTTTTTCATTAGTGCCAAGTAGATGAAATTGGAGACATTCTTTGAATGTCCAGATGTAATCTCTTTGTCAGAGAAATTGTTAGCCACGAGCCATAGTATACCTCTTCCTAGAACAAGATAAAAAAAGTACTTCAAATCAAGGGGAAAAAAAAAAAGTCAATGTTAGAGTGACATTTTAGTCGAGGGGTGCCAAGGATGTTAAGGCACCCAGAATATAGGTCAGAACTGGGTTAGTCTTTGCCTTTCTTTCTCCTACCAACACTGAGTATATGTGGAAGAAGGGAAAATCTAATGCTCCACATAAAAGTAAGTGATAAAATATTGCTCTGAAGACTTTCTTCAGGATACCAGAACTGTCGACTATGTTAAGGGCACATTGATAGACTGTCCTGGAAGCCTGGTCATCTACATTTCTTACAGGCCAAAATCTCTTACTTATTCTGCCTTGGCACAAGTTTATCAGGAACTGTGGGCATCCTCATAATTAAGGGCTTTGTTGTTTGTGCTGTCTTTAAGTGTGCAATGGCATCTTGTTAATATAGTTCCCTATAGCAATTTACATTTTATTAGCTAAAAAAAAATTATAACAATCAAATTACCAGTTGGAATAGAGCAGTCAGAATGCAGCTCCATGTAAGTTATGTCTAAACTAATTTACTGGCATTAGAAGGTTCAAACATTCTTTGTCAATTGGTTTGAGGTCATTAATGTTTTTACCTCTTAAAGGAAAAATTTATTCCTTTCTTAATGTTCAATTAAAAAAAAAAAAGCAAAAGAATTAATAAATATATACTTGTAACCAAGGAAAAACCTGATTGTGTTTTAAGGATATGATCCAGTCTTCTTTCCTTCTTTCCTTATAAAAATGTTGTCTTAACAGAAATTGATTATTCTGTAGCCTCGTTTGTTTAATTAATGATGGTATGTATGGTATTGAATGGTATAATACGTTTTAATTGGAATCATTGTTTGTAGCATGACGTAGTGTTTTAGTGCCAAGAGTGTCACTTTTTTCTGCCAAAAATCATGGTCAGACTCTTCCTTACGGTAGAAGCTCAATAGGTAAAAAGTGCATCCTATAGAAGGTATTATTATCTTAGATGTTCATTACCTTTTATCTGTCACTCCCAGCTTCTCCATCTCTGTTTTCTCCTCTCAATCACACAAATACTCTGTAGTCTTCATATAATTTTGTTTTCATCTTGTTTTTCACAGTTTCTCCAAAATAGGTAGCAGTATAACTTTCAAAGTCAGGGCATCACATCCAGTCCTGTCATAACTTTGGTTATGACATAAATCAGACATAAATCTTGATCCATGGTATTTGATCTGACAATAGGTGAGACAATATCATCCATTCCTGGTTTGTAGCCATATTATTTTAAAACATATATATCAAAACTTCTTAAAAGTTATGAAGTATCAGCTAGCTCATCCTTTGTTATAAAACAGATGCTCACAAATCAGAATGGGTATAGAAAGGACTTTCTCCAAAACATAAGATAAAGGCTGAAATAGAATTCAGAGTTTTAGAATGTCTGGGTTGTTTGGATTTTTTACTAAAGCAGGAGGTAACCTGGTGTGCTTGGTGATAATAAGCAAAGATTATGTGGCTTCAGGCTCTTGCGTGCTGTATTATTAAAAATAAATCAGAGTGGTACAAGCAGGACTTGTTAAACAAAATTTCCATCTCATGGCAAATTTAAACTATAAATGAAGATATATATAAATGCTATAAATGAAGACAGTTGAATTTTCAGAACTTTCAGAAGGAAAATAACTTATGTATAATATCCATGCAAACATGAAAGTAATAAAATTTCATTTCCCTATGACACATAGATTATTATGAAATGACCCAAGCGAAATTGTTGTCAAAATATCCTGTTTCCACGTGTTCCATGGATGATGTACTAGATATGCTGATATTATTCTTAGTTGATTTCACTGGAAAATGTGGTTTCCAAGGGAAAACTTCTTGCTCAAGTATTTCCAGCAGTTCAAATTTTACTGGTATGTTTTAAATTAAAACATCCTGGTTCTAGGTATATCTGGAAGAAAATAGCCTAATTCTTCCCAGATATTTTTAAAAAGAAACATAGTTATCTGAACCTCATTTTACTGGGGGAGAGGGGAGAGGGATGGCAACACACACAAGACTGAAACTGTAAAGACAGTGTTCTGCATACTACATTCTGCTTTTTCATTTCTGTAATCTTTTGTCATTGACATAGTTAATATTGATTCAGACGAAGTGGTATAAGTGCCCTCTACCTGGACATTTACACTAACTTTAAAATATTTACATAGTCCTGAAAACATTACAAATTATAATATAATATACTATAATATTATAATATAATTATTACAATATAATAAAATATAATGCAATGAACTCTCAGTAACCCAGAATTCTACAATTATCTGAAAACATCTAGAAGATTTATGGAGTTGAGGACCACAGTTCATAAACATGACAGAATTATTTTTATTACAATAAGAATTTTAATTATAGAGTTAGCTTTCTAAGTTGTTTGTAGCTTTGTCAGGGTTTCAATAAATAGATACCCTAATGAAAAATTACATTAAATACCTTTTTTTCTCCTTTTAGGCATCCCTAAAGTTTCCATTACAAACATGCATAACATTTTAATCTACATTCATCCCAATAGGCTTTAAGTACAAGTTCCACTATTTAATCTGAAAAAGCTAACTCACATTAATAGCATGTTAATCTATATGGTTAATGCTTGTCTTTGGTAATAATTGCTGTTAAGTTTTATAAAGCAGTCATTAAATGTCTTGCTAAATTACATAAAGATCATAATGGGCATTTAATGGATGCTTTTTAAAGTGAAGTAGAAATTACTTTAGATTATAAATAACTGTGGGTTTATAAAGCCATCATTATATGTCTATTAAGACCATTTAACTTAAGTGTTCCATAATTAGAGAAGAGCCAGAATTTTAACTGCACATTTGCAGAATGCTAGCTAGGACTTCTGAAAAAAACCTCTCCTTTTATCCTAGCAACTGTTGAAAAGAGTTTGCACTTTCTGCAGGTTTTATTTCTGAAAGTTTGGGATTTTTTTACTTTGGAAGTAATATCCTACTATAGTATAATCAATGATATTGGACAGAAATAAGAAGGCATCTAATATACTAACAGTTCCTTAAAAATTATTTCTAATAACTGAGAAAAGAATTATAAGATTAATTTTTGTTTGTTAACATTTAGAATTTAATCTGAATGGGAACTGTTTAGCCCAAAGTATTGACAAGGGGATGCAGAGTGCTTTTACCTCTGGATGATTAGCTAAAAATGGGCAAGAATAATAATTTTACCCAAATCTAGTTCTTTTGGCCTAAATCTACCTCTTATGTAGCTGCCCAAATCATAAAAATATACTTGTCATTGGTTCTATTGTATTCAGTATCACTGGAGATGCTAAATAGCTTTTTCTTTCAATCATGGAGAACGTAAAGTGTGTTCAGCTTCTGGATATACTCCAGTGTGGAAACAGTGTTCTTGAGGACACCAACGCTGCCCAAGTCCATTCTGTTCTGTTCTTAATTCAGTTGTCAGACCTCAGTTTCCTAACAGCTGAAACTCAGAATTTAAAATGTTCTTCCATCTTTGAATAAAAAGAGATTTTTCACCTAAAATCTTTATTTAAAAAAAAAATCTTGAGCTTTTTCTTTACTTCCATGTAAACACAAAACAGGCCTTCCACAGCCAAGGATACATGTACAAAGCCCATTGGTGTCTCATTCTTTTCAGAAACATAACTTTGACCTTAGTGAAACATCAAATTATAACTTCCCAGGAGGGGCATGTGGATTCAGGAAGTGAGAAGATGTTGGTGTGAGGTGCTCTCCCATGTGAAATACTACATGACCTGCTTCTGTTCATTATGGTTTGAATTTCCTAACTGTTTATTGATGTTCATATTTTCTCTTCAATGTGGGCTCAAAGCAGAAGCAAAGTATTTGCATTTGAGTGGCAGAATGTTAGAAATGGGAAAATGGTTAACCTTCATCTCACACCCATCACTGATTCCCATTCCATTCCATGTGTTTCCTTTCCATTACCCTCAGTTCAAGGCTGGCAAAATTACATTTTCTCTGTTCAGTTCTGTTATGCTTTTGTTTTAAGTCTTGCGTCAAATACGCTATATTAGTGTCTATGGGCCCCCAAGAGTGAATTAAATGATGTGACTAACATTCCTGAAGACCATTTTCTATTAAAATCCAGTTCTTGTTTTCTTTCATAATTCTGATTGGTTGATTTTAATAGGTCTTTCCCACAAATACATTTAGCTTGCTAGCAATTTTATAGAGTATACAAGCATTATTAATTGTATGCTTTTCTAGTCTGAAGTTCATCTAATATTGCATAGGTGGGGGAAGCCACAGGGAGAGCCTTCTTTTTTAAAAAACTTAGTCTTTGAGACTAACAAATAAGTTTCTCAAGAAATTCAACTACTCTGCAAACTGACTGTACTTCCTTCACCTGTAAGCTGAGGTTCTTTAAATGTGATCTCTGGCCAAGTAGTTCTCCAGTTTTTGCTGTCAAGAGTCAGCTCCCTCTTTTAGCTCCGTCACAGACACACAGACCTATTGCAGGAAGTATGTCCCAAATAATATTCTCCTGATGTAGTCTTAAGTACCTACCTTGCCAAAAATTTTGCTGTTTATTCATTTATTTATCCTGGTAAGGGAGAGAGACATTAAACAGTATAAGGAACTAGAAAAAGAGAGTGATATAAGATGACAAGATGGCAAACTGGTTAATGACTAAAGATGAAAGTGGAAAAGAAATAATAGTAGAGAAATAAACATATGCAAAATGACCTGATACTAAGAGAAGAGGAAGATAAAAGCAGAAGATGGACCAACAAGGAGAAAATAGAAAAGAAAAAAAGGAGTAATACATGAAGTCCATATAAAAAAAACCTCAAACTAACAAACAAACAAACAAACAAAACATCCCAAACAAACAAGAGTTGGAGAAACCAGTTAGAGATTTAGTCAGGTGGTTGCACTGCAACACATTTAACAGCAAGCCTGGCAAAGACAGTGGTCAGACTAGATTAAATCCTCCAAACTGAAATAACATCATCAGTTAACAGTTGCACTTTGGGCAGGGCATACTTTGCCCTGAGAAGCAGTACAAGGGAATCACTGTGTTCTAGTAGAGATACTGGTATTATACTCTCATATGGGGTCATGTATTGCTGTAAAAAAGCAGCTATAAAGACCTTAATTTTTCTACTTAAAACATTACAAGGTCTGTGCCTGCTGAAGTTGGCATTCAAAAAGAAAATGCTTACAGGCACTGCCTGGGATCTGTCTCATTAAGAGAAAGCTTTGAGTCTGAGTTGCTTTTTCCTTTTTTCTCAGAAAAATTTAGATTTTTTTTATTATTTTATATATCTCACTGCTGTATTTCAAGTCTGTTCCTCCAATAGGTGAGTTAGGCTTAGTTTGAGTAATAACCCTAGAAGAAAACCTTTTGTTTTCTGAATTCCATATTTAGTTTCTGGTTGCTTGATATTTTTAAGCACATAAATATTTATTCTACTATAATATCTCAATGGCACAGGAGTGTTCCAAGCTTATTAACCAGGTTGGTTAATTAACCAGGATCCTCCTTCTCATAGAACTATGCCAAAACTTTAAGGTACATTAGTGACTATGCTTTTTGTCTTCTAAAATCACCAATAATTGTCTGTGCAAATGTACAAGTACAAGAAAAATGTTTAGTGCCAGCTAAAATAACAGTATTATACAGGCATGGAATACATACAAGGGAATGGCTACGGAAATCAAGAGGTGCAGACAGCCTCATAATCATGGCACCACAAATTGTTGTTATGGAAACTGAGTTTCCCAGGACACATCTGCAGATCTTAAAATATTTCATCTTAGCTTGTAGTTAGAAGTTTGCAGCTGCTCTCTACTTACAGTGTAAGAACTTACTAACGGCTTTTCAGCCATCTGTAGTACAGCAAAATACACTGCAAACTATTCAGAAATTGCTTTCCTCTGAGAGTCCCGGAGTATTTTCCCCAAAATGTTCAGTTTTACTACCTTCTTCAAGACATTGTTGCTGAATATAAACATAGGTTTTTGACAAGTATTCTTAAATGCAGCAAGGAAGTACTGACTTGTTACTACCATAATAAACCGTGAAGTCTATGAAGCTTTCTTTTAAAACTCCAATTCATCAATTGTGACGTGTTTCTAAAGCTCCATAATTTTTACTTGTATGACATAGATACCATACTGCATTAAACTATTTGTATTAATTTAGCTCTTAATTTGTCAACTAGATGCATATTTATTCTATCTTAAAAGGCAGTACAATGGAAAACTTAAGACATGACAATTGGCAGCTGACCATATACAGTGATTTCCTTTCCTTGAAAGGATTTGACAGTCAATATTTGTTCTCCTTAATTTCAATGCCAGAATTCAGCTGGTTTTTTTTTTCTCTCTCTTCAAAATGTCATAATTTCTCTAGAAATAAAACCTACATTATATATACAAGCCTACAATGGATGGTAATGTCTGGTCTTGGAATACATAATTATTCATTAGGCTCTAAGTATTAGCTGATACTTATGTGATGTGTTACAGTAAAGGGATGATAAATAAGATACGAGAAAATGCCCTAAGGTGAAATCTTGGCTTCATTGAAAGTCAATGGCAAAACTCCTATTGCCCATCAGTGAGACAAAGACTTTCCTGTCCATGTGAGAATTCAAATAGAATTTAATTTCTCCACTTGTGAGAATTTGTGTTATGTGATTATTTTATTTGGGTTTAATTTGCTGTTATTTCTTCAGGCAAAGCTCCAATTGAAATCTCTTGTCTCTTGCAATCAGTGGGATTTTTTTCCTAAGGAGAACATTTTGCCAGCACTGCACAATTTGCTCTTTTTTGTTGTTTGTCTTTTGTCCATTTTATTGTTTATCTTATGGGAGAATAAGGGAATTTTTGGAGCTGAGTAAAATGAAAAGGAAAAACAGACCACAAAAAAGAAGTAAAGATTAAATAGGGTTAATCAAGGTTAAATTTATATTGTGGAATTAGGGTTGCCTTACTTACATAAATGTTCTGTCACTCCTTTATTCTTTCTCAAAGAAGTGTAAGAAGATAGCATAGTGAAAGGGTTGAAGGAGTTGGCCCTTGAGTTTGTGTGCTCCTCATAGCCATTTTTTCCTATTTATTTCCTCTGTGGCTTCCTGCCACACCAAGTCCTCAGGACACTGTCTGGCATCCTGCCCCCAGGCAGCTGCCTCTCCTGCTAGTGCCTGGGGAAGGGGCTGGATACCCGCCCCGTCCCCACTTACCCATCCTCTTTTGCAGCTCTGGCTGCAGGCACCAGCCTGCCTTTCCTGAATCGGTGATGGTCCTGCTAGTGGCTCCCACCACTAATGGACCCCTGTTGTCTCTCAGATGACCTTCCATATCCTTTACCTGTGGCGGGGGGTAGCAGCTTGAAGTACTTCAGGGATGCCAGCCTCCAAGGGGAAAGGCTGCTGTAGGGGGTCCACAAGGAAGCACCAGTAGTGGCAGAGTGTGTGAGGAGGAGTGGGGAAGGATAGGCACAGGATGAGGAAGGCACACTGGTCCACATGGTTTGCAGGGGCGGGCATTCGCCCCCACCTGCCTGTGGGGTAGGTGGTTGACAGACAGAAAGACACCACATTTGGGGGAAAATTATTAGGGTCAAACTATTTTCTCTTGCTCTCTGTAGCATTCACCTTTTACTTTTACATTACATGGAGCTTAAGGACAGAGCTGGGCTGTCCTGTGTGGCACAGATGTGACCTCCTCATGCTGAACTTCTGCTCTCCTTCAGGAACCTGTGCTATGGAGCCTCCTAGAAGTCATCTAATCTTGCTTTCAACATTTAACAGGGAAAGAGTCTATTCCTTGATAGTTAATGGGGTAGTTGAATTGTCCTTGTTATCAGTGTATCTAGTTTCTGGTATTAGCTTGCCTTTACCTGCTGGTAAAAATCGACCTATTAAATTTTTTTCATGTGTAAATACTTGTAGGCTAAGAACAACTCATATTACCTTTTTTGTTTATTTTAAATATAGATTAATCTAAGGTTTGTAACCATAGGCAGGTTTTAAAATTTCAAGTTATTCTTATACAATTACTTTTAAAGTCTGAGAACCCTATTGATGTGTTTTGTATGGTGTCAGTCAGAAAAAGATGCTGTATTTCAGTAATAGCCTCACTATGATATAGGTAATAAAAACTATCTATTCACGATTCATCCAATCGAAGTCCTATGTTAACTTTATTTACATCACTGAAAAGACAGGTATGGCTGTGTTAGTCATCAAATAATTTCTTACAAACTCAAAAAAAAAAGCTTGCTAATTTTGTGTTGCAGTTGGCTATAACTGAAAGCCATAAAGAAAAATTGGAATAGAATTTACCCCCAAATTACCATAAGACATTGAAATTTGTTAGCTTTTTTCCTTCCTCTCAGAAACTAGTTCATATTTGTGCTATTGATTTAATAAATACCAACAAAAATGCATATCTAACATGCCATGTAATAATGTAGATACTCTAAAAATGAATTTTTTTCATGTCTTTTGTATTTTTCTCTTATGGTTCTTCTTTTGGTCAACTTTGCAGCATGTCGGAAGTACAGATCATTATAGACTTTTTAACTGCTGCTGTCAAAATAAGGGTAATGTCGTGGTTTACCCCCAGCCAGCAACAAAGCACCATGCAGCTGCTCACTCACTCCCCCCCCACCCAGTGGGATGGGGGAGAAAATTGGGAAAAGTAAAACTCATGGGTTCAGATAAGAATGGTTTAATAGAACAGAAAAGAAGAAACTAATAATGATAATGAGAACAGTAATAAAATGAGAACAGTAATAATGAAAGGATTGGAATGTACAAATGATGCGCAGTGCAATTGCTCACCACCCGCAGATCAACACCCAGCTAGTCCCCAAGCGGCAATCCTCCTGCCCCCACTTCCCAGTTCCTATACTAGATGTGACCTCCCATGGTATGGAATACCCCGTTGGCCACTTTGGGTCAGCAGCCCTGGCTGTGTCCTGTGCCAACTTCTTGTGCCCCTCCAGCTTTCTCTCTGGCTGGGCTTGAGAAGCTGAAAAATCCTTGACTTGATCTAAACACTACTGAGCAACAACTGAAAACATCAGTGTTATCAACATTCTTCTCATACTGAACTCAAAACATAGCACTGTACCAGCTACTAGGAAGACAATTAACTCTATCCCAGCTGAAACCAGGACAGGTATGAAGTTTAATCTTTGCATTTCCTAAATGTTTCAGCCATTTAAAGGTTTCAGTATTGTAGTTTTTTAAGATTAATTTAAATGTAAAGTCTAATTGGTGTCAATTCTGCTCCCATGGAAAAATGAAAAATGGTGATATTCATTTCAAAAAACAGTTCTGTATTGCGTAATTGTTCAGCAAATCTTCCATTACTTGTTTGATTCTGGTGTGAAGGACTGATCTAGGATGGTGCCATGTGTCCTGAGGGCTTGCTGCAGGTACTAAAAGAAATGGTAAAAGCTATTTCATTCTTTGTACACTGTTGGAAGCAACTGGGGGAAAAAAACAGCCTCGAAAAATGAAGGGAAAAAACCAAAAGTTCCCTGTAGTCTCCACATATTTTTTAGCACAAAAGTATATAGCTCTTCAATTTTTTAGCTTTTGTTTTCATGAAAGAAATTTGAGAAGGCTCTTGAAAACAATAACCTTGCCTGAAAGAAACCCAAATATCTAGTATCTACTATAAAGAGAAAGCAGTTTAAAACAGAATTTATAACTAAATGCAGACAAGATTTCCAAATTGTATATTAGTAGGAAGATATACATAAATACTACAAATAAAATTAAAATGCGATACACATATAGCTGTATAATACATCATATACGGCTAACATCAGCCATTCTCATATGATAAGAACAGATCATTAATTTTCAGGTTCTCAGTGCTGATCCATTTCATATGTATGATCTTGGATTATATGATGATTTTCTGCTAAGCTTTTCCGTTGTTGATGGTAAGACTCCAATACGTAATCTGTCAGGCATAGTCATTATTAACTGCCCTTTGAATGAAAATATGAAATAGGACAATAAAATATCATCTGGAGAGAGCTGTAGAACATAAACTAAATATGGATGCTGAGTTTCCATGTATAATATATCCATTGTTTGTGTGAATAAAAGATATATAGTAGCTTTTTATTGGGTGTGTTGGACAAACGCCCCAATAATTATGTGTGAAAATAAATACAGGACAATTCCACTGCATTTTATATAACATCAATTATTTTTCTGTTAATAAGATCAGTACTATTCCCAAATAGTTGTAAAATTAGGAAATTTTCCTCTTATCACATGTACTTTAAAGCTAGTTTTAATGCTAGAGGCATAGAACAGGTTGACAGCTTTGGTTTTTGGCTAGTATATGCTATCGCATCAATGGAAAATATTTACAAAACTTTTTTCAGTAGAATAGCTGAACTCCATGCTAAAAACAGCTAATGAAGGGAATAGGGAATAGGCTAAGCTAAATAAATTATATGGCTATTGTCTGATTAAAAAAAAAAGTGTATTTAATGATTTAGACTCAACTCTTTAAATTCAGCATTGCTTATAACTTTAACATTACGCAAATTACACCAAATATTTTAAGAAATTACAATTATTTACCTGTTTGAAAAATTTGTTGTACTATTGAATTACTGCTGTTTTTTACAGGGTTTTCTTATTATTTGGTCAATGTCATCTTAAAAACCTACATTAGGTATGAATGAAACCAAGTGTTTCCAATTCCCATGGGTTTTCTTTTTTCTTTCTTTACTTGGTACCAGATGGCCTTAAAACAGCATTAATTTTTTTTTTTTTTTTTTTTTTCTTCTTCTTCTCTGCTAAAACACTAAAAAGAAAAAGGACGTGTTCCGCATCTGATGCACTGTGAAAACAGGGGGAGGAACTGCAACATGACAACAAAGAAGTAGTGAATCCAGGTGCAAGCCAGACTGTTCCCAGAGTGCCTTGCTGTTGTATACAAAAGAAAGACAGCAGAGAAAAAAGATTTCCAGATATGATTTCTAAGACTTTTAAGGCGGGTGAAAAAAATGTGTCTCTTGGGTTAAATTAGCTTTGAAAATATATCAGTGTTTCAGTTTAGAAGTTTCATCTAATGTCAGCATACACACTCAGTGCAACACTTCAGTAGTTTTAGCAAGCCAGGCTGTAACCTAAGTCATGATATCTAAGAACTAAGCTTAGTCAGGTTGAAGAGACAGGCTATATACAAACCCGAGTACCATTTTTTTCCATGACATTTTACACAGGTTTTAATTCATTAACTAGTTCATAGATGTTTGTTTCAGTATGGTACAAAAATTTGCTAAAAATGCATTTTACAAAGCTGAATGTAATAAGGATTGAACTGTATTTTGTAGACAAAGTGCTTCTGTAATACCTTTGCTGAATTTAGAGCTGTGTTAACTAAATTATTAAGCACTAGTTTATAATAAAAAAACCACAATATCTAAAATGATTTTCTTCCTTTTGGACAGGTTGAAGAAGCTAGCTGATTCTTATTCTACTGGGAACACTTAGCACTTGATATGAATTTTTATATCTCAGAGTCAGTCCAGTGGGAATATTTTTGACACCTCTTAAGAAAAACTCTAAACCTGTTCCTCGCCCTCACTGACTCACAGGTCACCAGTGAAAAGCATAAGCCATTTCTGGTGCCTCGGATATTGTTTGCAGGATCAAAAGGCCACTTCCGGTTGTGAAATTCTGGAGACTGAAATGTTGCTGTATATTTCAGGACAGGAGGTTATGCTTCACTAAAACTTTGTCATGGAAGTAAATATTCAGAACTTGAAAGAAAAACAGGTGACTACTAAGATAAGTGACCTAGATTATGCTAAATTATTATTAATATTTTTAATGCCCACAAAAATAAGTCCTCATATGTTCCTGATTTAACTTCCCTGATTTAGCATGACCATACCCTTTTAATAAGCAGGTTGCACTGTAAAAATAAAGTGCAAGCATAGAAACCTCCTGTTATCTCTTTTTGCTCTCACTTTTAAAATACATCTCAATATTTTCAATGTATTTACTCATTCAGCAGGAGAGAGGACTCATTGGTGAAATTGAGAGCAGAGCTTGACCTTAGGTATTGATTTCACACAGGTATCTTAGCTGCTTTTAGCATTTGCATTTGGGATCAAAATGATACAATATCCTTTCATTGGAACATTTTTCATAGTTGCTTTTCTTCCTGTCAGTCCGTTCTCAACCCCTAATCATCACAGTTCAAGCAAGGAGTGTCATTAGTAATGTTGTGAAAAATTACAGTAAGACCTTTTAGAAATAAGCTTCAAATAAAATAATTTTTTTATTGTCAGAAAAGCCCTTCTAACCACAGATATAATTATCCTGCATAATGACCTTGCAAATATCTTGTGTCAAGCCACAGAATCTCAAAAATTCACAGAGTAGCCCAATATCCTGAGACTTTGTATTAGAATTTGAGCTTCATAATCCCCATCTGTTCTTCTCTTGCACACGTGCTCTCACACTCACCTGCTCGCACACTCACGCACACTCACATATACAATGTACTACTTTATAATCAAAGAGCAAATGTTCTTTGAAAATGTTCTTTACCTGAAATACAGGTGGAATAGTCAAACCGTTCACATTTTGCAATGACTGAAGAATGTTAATAAACCCCTTTAATGCTCCTCATTTTCTGGCCTCAGGAGTTGAGAAGAGGTGTTTTGTTAATGTGGTTGCTCTTGATCTTATTTTTTTTTAAATTTCTGAAGTTTGAGTTGTTCTTTGAGGTTGTTATGGGTTTGTGTGGCAGGGTTTTTGGTAGCTGGGGAGTGGTCACAGGGGTGGCTCCTGTGAGCAGCTCCTAGAAGCTTCCCCAGCTCCAAGCCAGACCCGCCTCTGGCCCAGGCTGAGCCCATCAGCGACGGAGCGAGGGGGGGATCGGAATGTGAGAGGAACCCCTCTGCAGATACTGAGGTCAGTGAGGAAGGAGGGGAGGAGGTGCCGGAGGAGGGGATGCCCCTGCAGCCTGTGGTGGGATGGCAGGCTGTCTCCCCCCAGCCCATGGAGGGGAGCGGGGGAGCAGATGCCCCTGAAGTTGGCTGTGACTGAAGACGGCCATGACTCCATGGGAAAGCCCGTGCTGGAGCAGTTTGTGACTGAAGATCAGCCTGCGGAAAGGACCCACGCCAGGAAAGTTTAGGAAGAACTGAAGCCCATGGAAAGGACTCACATTGGAGAAGTTGGTGAAGGACTGTCTCCCATGGGAGGGACCCCACGCTGGAGCAGGGGACAGGTGAGGAGTCCTCCTTCCCCTGAGGAGTATTAGGAGTGGCAGAGACAAGGGGCGGGGAGCTGACCCCAACCCCCATCCCCTGTTACCCTGCGTTGCCAGGGGGAAGATGCAGAGAGAGCCGGGAGTGGGGTTGAGGCAGGAAGGAGGGAGGGGTGGGGGGAAGGTGTTCTGAGGTTTGGGTTTACTTCTTAATATCCTTGTTTTGTTTTGATTTGTAGTAAATTAAAGTGATTTTGTTTCTTCCCCAAGTGGAGCCTATCTTTTGCCCATGACCGTAAGTGGTGAGTGATCCCTCCCTGTCCTTGTCTTGACCCACGAGCCTTTCTTTATATTTTCTCTTCATCCCACTGTGGCCCGGGGGGAAGGAGTGAGCGAGCAGCTGTGTGGTGCTTTGTTACTGGCTGGGTTTAAACCATGACAGATGTGTAAAGGCAGAGACTTAATTCAAAACAGAATTCAGCTTCCATCCCTTAATCAGGCTATGGCCCCCACTGTCATTAGTACCAGGTCTGTGTGCCACAGGAACTCCCATTACCAAACATCTGATTGGAAACAGACAGACATGCAAGTCCATTTTTATCAGCTAATCCTAATAATTCAGAGTGCACTTCAGAGTTTATGCTAGATTTCTTGGTTGTTTTTTTTTCCTAGTTCTATACCTCTTGCAGAAGACCAGGCAAATGGTTTTGTTTTGGTGGTGCTGGGTTGTTTTTTTTTATGGTGTTTGTTATTAAAAGGATGGCATCAAACTACCATTGACATTTTTGAGCTGCAAGATGATTGTATAGGAAGGAAGTGCTCTGCTGGGTTTTTAAAGAAAGAGCCTTGGAGCCAGACCTGTTGTCAAACTGCAGTCTAACATTTCTGTGTCTATGAACCAAGAGAGACAAGCAAGGTAGTTCCTGGTTTCATGTCCTGTATTTTTTATTTGTTAACCCCTGTGTCACTGAATCCTATCAGAGGACATCATTGTGTCAGGTACTGTACAAATAAAGAAAAAAAGATGGGTTTGCCTCTTAAGGTAACTCAGTATGTGGCTTTCTTCATTCTGTAGAAATCACCTACCAATGATTTTTTTTCATGCTTCATGAAGTGACTAGAGTTTTAAAAAACTCTCTCCTTTCACTTGACTGTCTCTTTTCCAAATCCTACCCGAGCCTCCAAATCAGTAGGATCCTGACAATCCTTCATTATCTTTTTCTATAGATGCTGCCCTCATTTTTCCTTTTCTTTGTCCTTGTGTCTTCCCCCTTGAATTACAGTTTCAGAAAGCTCCAGTCCAGTTGAATTTTTGAAGCAATTAATGTACCAGATAATTGAAATACTTTAACACTTAAATAGTTGAAATACCAAATTAATTAAAATACTAAAGTGATTACTTCTTTTCTGTTATTATTTTACCATATGTACCTACCCACCAAGTTTTGATAAATATGTTTCATGAAGTTAGTGTCAGATTGATGTGGAAACATCAGCATTGTTAATGGCAAAACTTTAATTTCTCTGAATTGCAAATAATAGGTTCTTTCACTAAACTACAGCAAATAATGCAAAATACATGCATATTCTTTGTGCACTAGAAGAGATATCACATCATTTGCCTCACTAATAGGACAGTGAACACAACCTGGTTATATATGCCATAGTGTAACACCAAGTCTCTGGGAAAAGTACAGGTAAGGGCAGGAGGATTAGACTGCAATGGCCACAAATATTAGGAATTTAAGATTACTGCCTAGTAATACAGTCATTTCTGAAACTTGAATTTTCCTAGTTTCACACACACACAAGATTGCTCTTTTTTTTCTTTCTTTTTTTTTCTTGATCAGATCTCTCCTATAACTCAAACACTTGTAAGAACTCACTTATCCAGCCTCTGACTGGATAGATATTTGAGATAATCATGCAGATTGTTTTTTTCCAGTAAGTTGTAGAACAGTATAGAAAGGTGCTGCTTCAGACTATTCTAACTGTTCCCACAGAAAACTAAAAATATTATCAGGTAGACTAGGGGTCACAAAGTAAAGGAGAAAGGATAACTTACCTTTTTTAGATGCAAAATTGTTATTAAATCTTGCTGTGCATACAAAGAAAAGAAAATACAGGGAAAGGAAGAGGAAAAATTAGAAAAGAACTGTACAAAACAAGGGTTTCTAACATGCATGCAAAGACTTTTCTTTCTCCCAAGACAGACACACAGGCTGTGTGAATCTTCACAACTGCAGTAGAATTAATGGAGTGATGCATGTTTACCACAAACAAAAACTCTGGCCGAAGAAGCCAAGTGAATATAGTTATTCTTTGAAGAATTAAGTATTTAACAAAGCCATGCAAACCTCTAACTTAATGATATAGGGTAGAGGAGTACAGGCTTGGTATGACAGGTCTCAAAAGTGGAGGCACAGTATGCAGTGTAAAGAGTATAGGCATGAGATGGTAAGAGATGGGGCAGAGACTGGCACTGGAGGACGTGTGACTATAAATGGCCCTCCAATGACCAGTTAAAGAAGTACAGACCTGGAGGTGAGAAAAACTTGTTTTAGGGAACAAAGAGAACAAAAATAAACTGTTTAATGTAAGTAAAAACACTCCATATGAAGTAAGTTTGGATGTTACATGTGGTTGCAGACCGCAGAAGAAAGATCACAGTAAAAAGCATGTTACCAAACATAAAAATAACCCAAAGCTTCTTCCTCACTCTGGGATATGAAAGCATTAACTTCAACCTTATATTCCTCCCAGGGGAAGACTCGAGATGCTTGACATCTCACCACACACATCCATAGACTGAAGCCATTGTCTTTGGGACCCAGGAGGGCAGCGGAAGAGTAAGTGTAAAATCTGAGGAAGGGGCAGATGCCAGGAAGTCTTTGTACAGATATTTTAACTACATTATTGTGATATTTTGTTTCTTACCTCTTCTGTGTAATATTAATGACACAGAAAATCTGAACTAATTCTGTGATCCAATGGTTAAGATTGTGATTACGCTAACAACAAATCCTTGGCTTTATGTTTAAGATGTCTCATTTTTGCCTAAAACAAGACTTTCAGCATAAGAGACAGAATGTTATCAGTTTCCTAGACACAAATTAATGGAAATAGCTACCTTGGAAACAAATTTCCAAGACAAATAGTAGGTTTTCCACCTCTGCAGTGTTTTCAGATCACAACAGTGACCTGAGTACACTCTCAGCAAGTTTGCCAATGACACCAAGCTGTGTGGTGCAGTTGACAGGCCAGAGGGAAGGGATGCCATCCAGAGGGACCTGGACAGGCTTGAGAGGTGAGCCCATGCAAACTTCATGAAGTTCAACAAGGCCAAGTGCAATGTCCTGCCGATGGGTCAGGGCAATCCCAAGCACAAATACAGGCTGGGCAGAGGATGAATTGAGAGCAGCCCTGTGGAGAAGGACTTGGGGGTGTTGGTTGATGAGAAGCTCAACATGACCCAGCAATGTGCACTTGCAGCCCAGAAAGCCAACCATATCCTGGGCTGCATCAAAAGAAGCGTAACGAGCAGTTGAGGGAGGTGACTGTTCCCCTCTACTCTGCTCTCATTACACCCCAGCTGGAGTCCTGCATTCAGCTCTGGGGTCCCCAACATAAGGACATGGACCTGCTCAAGCAAGTCCAGAGGAGGGCCATGAAGATGATCAGAGGGCTGGAGCCCCTCTCCTATGAGGACAGGCTGAGAGAGTTGGGGTTGTTCAGCCTGGAGAAGAGAAGACTCCAGGGAGACCTTACAGCAGCCTTCCCGTACCCAAAGGGGGCCTGCAAGAAAGCCAGAGAGGGACTTTTTACAAGGGCATGTAGTGATAAGACAAGGGGTAATGGCTTTAAACTGAAAGAGGGTAGATTTAGATTAGATGTAAGGAAGAAGTTCTTCACTGTGAGGGTGGTAAGGCACTGGAACAGGTTGCCCAGAGAGGTTGTGGATGTCCCATCCCTGGAAGTGTTCAAGGCCAGATTGGATGTGGCTTTGAGCAGCCTGGTCTAGTGGAAGGTGTCCCTGCCTGTGGCAGGGGGGTTGGAACTACATGATCTTTAAGGTCCCTTCGAACCCAAACCATTCTATGATCCAACAGTGTGCCTTTCCAGAACACATAGTTTCATCAAATGCAGTGTATAAATAAATTAAACATAAGTTATTGCATTCACTACAGAGGTGATTACATAAAATGTAGCAATAATAAATGGGATATCAGACTGTGTGATCTACTGGTCTCATCTGACCTTAAATTCTATGAATTTTACATGGAAATGGTATGTGTTTCCGTAATGGGAATGTCTCCATCTCCTTCTTCCATGAACTGCTGTACTCTCCCAGGCTCCTCTAATGCAATCAGTTCAGCTGGAGTTCTGCTGACTATTCTGGAACTTGATGGCACCGTAAGGCTTTGGGATTTGGTTCATAGATTGTAGTCTTGTAAGAAGAATTTTATAATACCATTAATAGATTTATTTAAAAAAAAAAAAAAGGAAATGAGACTGAAAAAAAATATTTTAAACTGTATTTTTCTCTAGATTTTCCTGGTCTACTTAGAGGTAAATGTAGGTAAAGGGGAAGTGTGTGTAAGCTTAGGTGTTTCTGAAAAAGATTATTATTAGCTGAATTCTCATCCTTTAGAACATTCATTTATTCTCTTATTGGTCAACTTTTTTGCTTTGTTACACGGTTAAAAATCCCATATGCAAAGCAATGATAAACAAGCTGGCACAAGGTTTTGTTGATTTTTTGTGTTTTTTTTTTTCCTTTACAGAGATCTTTTCAGTCTCCATGTTTAGAAAACAGATGGTATTTAATAAGTTAAACTCTAATTGCAATCAAGAGTGAATTATGATCAAATTTAAAATTAAATGATGTTTGTAGAAGCATCCTGATATCTTGTTTTGCAAAAGATTATATTTCTTCCTTGTTAAAATCCTAGCATTAATCAATGATGGTTGAATGTGTATGCTATTAAGTTTTACATTATTTTTTATTTCTCCTCAGCTGAAAACAGTATATTTTGGAATAAGAATTGAGAAAGAGGGTTAATCAAAAAATTGTGCATCTACTGTAAGAGTAGTTTTCATGTGGCTATAAAATTGCATATGGAATTTAGAGGCATTGTTCTGAGATTAGTATCATGATGGTACTAGTTGACACGGGCTCATCTGTTCCCAGTCCAACAGAAGAGGAGCGAATCTGAGTTAACACATTCAATCTAAAAGGGAGTTGCTGACAAAACTATTACGGATAACATCCAAGCTAGTTGTGACACAGAATGAAATTTAGTGTTTGTAGGAAAACTTTGTAGGTCATACTTTCTGTCAGCTACAAGCAGTTGCTTATTTTCCAGAGAATGTCACAAAAATTACTATAAAACTAGAGAATCCTTTGGTCTGTGACCTAGGCTATCTTCTGTCCATAGCTGTTTCAGTCAATTATTTCTAAATCACCTGTGATGGATGTTTTTATCCAGTCTGTGTAGCCTCTGAATATTTCTAGCAGTGGCAATTCTGTGATTTTCTGCTAGAATCTAATTATTTGACTGTCTGTTTTGAAAGTTTATTGGCTATTTCATTCTGTTAAATTGAATCTGGTTTTTTAGCTGCATTTTTTTCTTCTTCTTCTTAACTCCCTTCTGACATTCTGAGCAGCATAGGAAAATGCTATGTAACTGTGAAGATCAGCAAAGGGGAGAGACATAATTGAGGACATGCTTCTTTTTTTCTCATGATATATAAAGGAGGTTTAGAGAGCAGAACATACATGTCAAGTTAATAGAAAGAAGAGAAGTGAGATCAGGCAATGGAGGCAAAACATGTTTGAAAACTTGATGAACAGATAGACAATAGGTAGGATTACACATTAGAAATACTGATCAAATGAAATCTGAGTAATTGTGAATGGAGAGGTTCAAACTGTTAAAATCCATATTTCAGTGTCCCTTTTTGATGAAACATCTTAATTTATAAATCTTAAAAAACACTGCAAGAAAAGAACCTCTTACCCAACTGAAGAATATATTTGGCTGATATCTCCAAGTAATTATTCCTGTTTTAAGGAGCAGGCTGCATAGCTATGTGGGAACATACATTAGTTAAGCTGCCTTGCATAGAAATTCTGTGTGCTTATTAGAAATAGAGTTTTGTAAGGATGTCATTCAAGGATGACTTCCTGTCAACATCCCCAATAAAGACACATGGACGTGTCAACGGACACCTGTGAGTCACACATCTTCTGAATCTGGAAAAACCAAATACGTTAGGAGATGGAAGTGGAGAGGAGACTAGTAACACACAGAGGTGTGGTGGGTTAGCATTGGCCAGCAGCCAGAAGCCCACCTAGCTGCTCACACACTCCCCCTCCTCTAACAAGGACAGGGGGAGAAAATATGATGGACAAGCTCACGGGTTGAGATAAAGACAGGGAGGTCACTTACCAGTTACTGTTATGGGCAAAACAGACTCACCTTGGGGAAAGTTGAATTTATTGCCAATTAAATAGATTTGGGTAGTGAGAAACAAAGAAAAAAAATTAAACAATTCCCTCAAACACTTTTTTCCAGGCTCAACTTCTCTCCTTCATTCCCAACTCCTCTACCTTCTCCCTGCCAAGGGCAAATGGGGAATTGATGGTTGTGGTCTCACAGCTCCTCTCTGCCATTCCTTTGTCCTCACGCTTTTCCCCTTCTCCTGTGTGGGGTCCTCTCCACAGGCTTCAGCCTTTCAGGATAAACCTGCCCCAGTGTGGTCTCTCCAGGGGCTGCAGGGGATCCCTGCTGGGGTGCCTGGAGCACCTCCTCACCCTCTTCTCCCTCTCCCCTCTGTGCCCGCAGGGTTGTTTCTCACACTTTTCCCCTCACAGCCGGGCAGCGTTTTGCCCTTTCTTACACAGGCTTTCCCTGCGGCTCCGCCGTGGTGGCTGCGGGGCTGAGCCGTGCCCTGCAGTGGGTCGGTCGGAGGCGGCTGGAACCGGCTGTGTCCGGCTCGGGGCAGCCCCAGCCTCTCCTCACAGAGGCCGCCCTGCAGCCCCCTGCCAGAGCATGGGCATCTGCATCCAGTGCAAGGAGTTCTAGTTTAACTTTAGGTTAAACCTTTTTTACTCTATCCGTTGGAAGAGGCAGTACAATCAAGGCTTCTGGTGAGCTGACCAGAGAAGCAACACAAAGCAGCAAACCTCCTGGTAGCAGCTTCGCTTCTAGCTCTCAAATGGTAAGTTTAGGTTTTTAATTAAATAATCATAAAGGGTAGGGTGGAATAAAAACATATGAGCAGGTTAACTAAATACAGACAGAAATGAGGAATACCTCTGAGAGAAATGGTGTCCTGTTGGGTGTTCTGACTCCAGAGAGAATGAAGGAAGCTGCTTTGCAACTATTGGAGACATGAGAAATATATTATAGTAACAAAGTAGAAATAATAATGAAATAGGGCTGTTCTATGACTGTTCATTAATTTTTACTGTTGTTATGGACACAGAATAATTACTTTTTAAGATCTTCATATCTTAAATCATCTTTAATTTCAAAGTTATTGATACTTGGTTTTACAGTGAAATTTTCATCTATGTTCTCAAAATCCACATCTTAAAATAAAAATCTCACTTAAAAACATTTTAAAACCCTAGCTACTGTAAAGGAAGTATCTAGGGACTTAACCACCTGTTTTGATAGTCAGAGGCTCCGTTCTTGTGTGGCTGCAGATGCAAGAGTGACTTTGAAGGTAGCTGGCACTGGGGCTGGAATGAAGACAGAGAAATTTTTTTCCATGGTACCCATTGGCTATTACCTCTCTTTCATTTGAGGGCAGGTGGGGACTTTTCTGCTTCGTCAAAGTATGTCAAGAAGACCTACACTTTACATAGTGCGAGAGAAGAGCTGGCCAGTATACTGATGTAAATCTAGTGTACAGTACCTTTCTAGTGGCTGTGAAATAGAAACCTTCCTTTGTTTCAGTCATGATATTTTCCAAATGTTTTGCAACTCTTTTGGGAAGGACAGATTATGAGCTCTACTAACTTCCAGAACTTCTATGAAAATGTGTATTCTAGAGGCAGGAAAAGGCTACTCCTGTTAAAAGACCAGGACTACTTAAAGGTGATGTTGCATTGCCATCTGCTCCACAGTTCTGGTTCCTCTGTGAAATCAGAGGCAAAGTAAACTTGTTCTTTAAATTCTGCTTCACCAGAAGTCTTTTTAGTGACAAGACTTGGAGCTTAAATTGCAAATAGCTCTTTTGCCATTTCTGAAGCTCTAACCCAGTGAATAAGGAACTTGTTTATTCTCCACCTTGTTCACAGTGAAGAGTTTGTTATTCAAAATGAACCCACTTGTAAGACATAAAAATAGTTACTGCTGTGCTCAAGCAAACAGAGGAAGTAAGCACCTGTATTTTTGTGAACCTTTTTCTTAAATTGTATGCTTTACTGTCCACTCATTTACGTTTGTGTAATTGTGCTTTTATTTCAAGAAATCATAGTCTTGAGTCATAGGGCTTGGTATTTTCCAGTAGAAAAGAAGATACGGCTGAAAATTTCAGGTAGGACTCTGTCCAGTTTGAAAACACAAAGTATTCAAAATAAAAACATTTTTACAGGAAAGTGTGGAAATTTTGCAACCTGGAGAATGTTATTGAGGTAGAGAACATTAAGGGAAGAAAAAATTGCTTAATTTTTCATATCCATTCCTGGAAATACCTTAGTTAGTTTTCAATATTCAGAATGCAAACCTTAAAATCTTTACTTTACTTTAAATTGTTAATAGTACACTTCAATCTAGATTGAGAACTTTGTGAATAGAACTACAGAAAATAGATACTAGTGATGTGCTAGGACAAAGTAATGGGAAAAATCTCTGTAGCGGAAGAGAATTATGCTTGATATAAGAATGTTCAGAAAATGACTAGTTACTCAGGAGAACACTGCTCCAAGACATCTATCATGATTATAGAGGGTTTTTTGGTTTTGTTGGTTGGTTTGGGTTTTTTTCAGAAGTAGATTATAATATTCTCAATTACATGGCTTCTCTATAATAAACAGTTAATGGTTGTTATACTAATCAGTGAAATTTTCAGAGATGCATTGCACCTGCTCTTTGTATCAATCTCTTTCCTTAGGGAATATATAGTTATCCAAAACACTAAGAACAGTCTCTGGGTCATGTTTTCTGCAACAGCTAGGCTTAAAAAGTTGATCAAATTATTTTCATTAAAGATGGACCAGGTGTCCTGGTTTCAGCTGGGATAGAGTTAATTGTCTTCCTAGTAGCTAGTACAGTGCTATGTTTTGAGTTCAGTATGCGAAGAATGTTGATAACACTGATGTTTTCAGTTGTTGCTCAGTAGTGTTTAGACTATAGTCAAGGATTTTTCAGCTTCTCATGCCCAGCCAGGGCACAAGAAGTTGGCACAGGACACAACCAGGGCACCTGACCCAAACTGGCCAACAGTGTATTCCATACCATGTGACGTCCCATCTAGTATAGGAACTGGGAAGTGGGGGCAGGGAATCTCTGCTCGGGGACTGTCTGGGTGTTGGTCAGCGGGTGGTGATCAGTTGCCCTGCGCATCATTTGTACATTCCAATCCTTTTATTATTGCTGTTGTCATTTTAGTCGTGTTATCATTATCATTATTAGTTTCTTCTTTTCTGTTCTATTAAACCATTCTTATCTCAACCCAGGAGTTTTGCTTCTTTTCCCGATTTTCTCCCCCATCCTACTGGATGGGGGGGAGTGAGTGAGCGGCTATGTGGTGCTTAGTTGCTGGCTGGGGTTAAACCACGACACCAGGACAGCAAACAATTTCTAATTACTGAGAAAGTTTCAAACATAATCTAGCACTATGGCTGTAATCTTGTGTAATATACATGGTTAAACTTTTTTTTTCCTTACTTGGTCACATGTTAAACTTTTTTTATGCATGCTTTTTAATATTTGTTGAGTCATTATCTTCCATAGTTTTATTTTACTTTTTTTAGCTGATATAGTACAAATGTACTGGTCAGCCATGGAGATACTTTAATTGAAAAAAAAAAAAAAAGTTCACAATAATGCAATCAATACTGGGGTATTGTAAAACTAAGAATTACAAGCTTCAGATTAAAGTTTTTATTTAGATATTTCTGGGGTAAACCTGTTCGTTTCAGAGAAGCACAGGTAAATGGAAAGTAATCACTTAACAGATCTATTAAAAAAAAAAAAAAAAGTACCGAAATGTTTCATGGATTAAAAAACAGTCCGGGGAAAGAAACATAAGAGAGAAGAAAGACACTGTACATGCAGATATCTTCTCTGTACATGCAAATATGTTCTTCTGAACCATTCTGAACTTCTCTGTAAATCAAAAAATATAAGTCTGAGTAAACTGAATGAAAATACGTATCATGGCTTGTTTCAATATTTCAGTCCCTCTGAAGCTGTTTCTGCTGTCTAAAGAGGACTACAGAATGTATCACAATTTAATTTTCATGACTGCTGGACAGAGTACCTCATGATTCCCATCTCTTTTCCAGCCATTTGAATCTGTGTGGTATGTTATGAGAATTATATAACCATGACATAACCCAGTGTCACATAAAATAAGATTATACTGGAACTCAAATAGTTTATCTCATCTACAGTCTTCCCTGTTTGGGGCTCATCAGTCTCATAAGCAGGCCTCGATGGACATCCCTCAGAGATAGCTGAGCTCAGGTAAATCACCACAGGCTGCAATGTTGCTGCCTGAGGTATATCGACAGTCACTTGTGTGGGAGATTGTTGCAGTTTAGATGAACAGAGATTGACATGAAGCTAGCACTTTAATAAATGAATGCAGAAACACTTGCTTTTGATAAGAAATATTGTGGGTTTTCATTATGTGAAACTCTTGCTGCTTCAGTTTCTGCCTTGATTCATGGCTGAAGCAAACCTGAGAACAGGAGGCATTCCCAGAGAAAGTGATTCCCAATCCAAGCTGTAAAGGCTCGGCAGTTCCTCAAAATATTACAGCTAGGATTTTCCTAACTGATCACTTCTCTGTTAGGATTCTCAATATGAACTAAGTAAACTTGGTCTTTAGCAGGAAATAAATATGCATACCTGAAGAACTCTCCCTCTTTGAGCCAGCTGTTGATCAGAATCAGCTTTGGAAAAGCCTGTTCTAAAACTCCTTTAAACAAAATTCCAAAGATGAAAACCGAAATCCGGTAGCTGTGATTTTTCTCCTATTTATTGGGTTGAAACTCAGTCTCAGAATACTAATAAACTTTACAAAAGGAATTTTTCAATAAACTACATACGACAGTAACAAGCATGCATCTTGCTGATAAAATCTTGTAACAAGTTGCATTACATAGATCTATTTATTATTTATTGCTTTGGAAGCCGTTCTTCTAGAGAAGATCACTAACAGCTGGCTGTATTAATGTGTGCATATTAGTTGCTGTTAATGGTGTCAATGATGTATAGCCTCGTCTTTTTTGATTTTTCTGACAAACTATATAATTATGGCCTCAGTTTCCATTACAATCTTAACAGAATAATGATCAGAACACAAGTCAATAGCAGTACAAGTAATACTAAAACCAGCAGTTTCTCACAGTTGAGCTGCTGATAAACTTATTAACTTAGTCTAATGTTTGATTCTGCAGCCACCAGATTGTGGCTCCAAGGCTATTCAAATGCAACCTTAAACTGAGGTTCCTACATATCACCAGCAATGGGACTGCAGTGCAAGGTTTTCTGGGCAATCTCAATTATCAGTTATTGGCCAAAGTTATTGGCCAATCTGTACTACTAAAGGTGACTTTGCTAGGTTGTCTTGAGACCAAGCTCAGCCCCATCTTGCTGTGCTTGGATGCTGGAGCCTTTGTTGTCTACTGGCCTAGAGTTCCCACTTGGGGAACTCCTTCCTCATCTGGGAGTTTGGAGCCTTCTTTTTGTGACTTTTCCTAGACATTCTAATTTTTTGTTTGGTTTTATATGAAGCTCAGGGATAAGAGACTCTGGCTAGTAAGGTATTGTTCAGAAAGGTTGTATAAGAAACCCAGTATGACTGATACTGCAAAGCATGCATGTTTTGCAGGTCTAAAATTTTTCACAGTGCAAACATACTGTCAAACAAGGACAAAACTCTCAGTCTTTATATTTCATAAATCTGTTATAGCTTCAGCATTATAAAATAACAACCCTATGCAAATGAAAAAAAAAAACATGCAAACTTAGTTGTTTTAGCCATTCACCGAAGTCTAATTTATTTATGTGCAGATGCAGGGTGTGATTAGGCTGCAGGCAGAGGTTCCTAGACACATCTAGCATTTTCTGTTTCAGAATTATATCTTAAAAGTAGATATTTTGAATATATGCTTATATGCAATTCTAAGATCCATTCAGCACATAGTCTTTCTGTCTGTGTCCTTATCATATGAATTCCAACTGGCCAGGGATTACTCATGTTAAATAGTCTATAAAAAAGTCTATGATGTAAGTCAGACTCCTGGAACATTTATAAGGCAGCAGGTAAGTTTTATGTCCAGGGTGATAAAATAAATCTGTTTGCTGGAATATCTCTTATTATTTTATTCAGATGTAATTCTAGTCTACTTCTGCAGAATATTCCCAATAGCATAGAGCTGATGTTAGAGCCAGTTCTTAAAATCTTATTTCTCCCACCTGAACTAACAGCAAACTAGCCATAACTAAGGCATACTCAGTAGAGCGAAACTGCATGGGAAAACAAAATAACTTTATAATATTTTCTTTTATATTACAAATTAAAGCTAAGATAACTGGAGTATATTTTCTTTTTTATTCAACTGCTCAGTAACAGCAACTAATGGTATATGTTTATGTACGTGTGCATACGTTCTCCCTCAAAACTCACAAGCAAATTTTCTAAAAATGTTCACTTGTACATAATTCAGGAATTATTTCCTCTACTGCTAAAGTTACTGACTGAAACTTCAGCGTCAGCACTACACAGGAGACTAAGCCTATGATCATGACAATCCATTTCAGTCTAAGACTCTCTAGCTTGTCTGGCACTGATATGCCATCACTGTTGTATTGTGCGTGCATCAGCATCTTTGAGTTGACTGATACTATAACACCAGCTCAGAAACTAGCACTGTACACATTTACTGTATTATGCTTTAAAGACTTTAGCTGTTGGTGGATTTCTGTAAAATGCTGATAGAGTCAACACTGATACTGTCTTACATTGTTAGAAATGGCTCAGACAGCATATTTAAATCCAATGATACAACTCTGTTGAAGCTGTCCTGGTTTTGGCTAGGATAGAGTTATTATCTTTCTAGTAGCTGGTATAGCGTTATGTCTTGGATTCAGTATGAGAATAATGTTGATAAAACACTGATGTTTTCAGTTGTTGCTACGTAATGTCTATACTAAGTCAAGGATTTTTCAGCTTCTCATGCCCAGCCAGCAAGAAGGCTGGAGGGGTACAAGAAGTTGGGAGGGGACACAGCCAGGACAGCTGACCCAAACGGGCCAACGGGGTATTCCATACCATGTGATGTCATGTCTAGTATATAAACTGGGGGGAGTTGGCTGGGGCAGATTGATACTCGGGAACTAACTGGGCATCAGTCAGCAGGTGGTGAGCAATTGCGTTGTGCATCACTTGTTTTGTATCTTCCAATCCTTTTATTAGTATTGTCATTTTATTATTATCATTATTAGTTTCTTCCTTTCTGTTCTATTAAACTATTCTTATCTCAACCCACAAGTTTTACCTTTTTCCTTCTGATTTTCTCCCCCATCCCACTAGGTGGGGGGGGGGGGGGTGAGTGAGCGGCTGCATGGTGCTTAGTTGCTGGCTGGGGTTAAACCAGGACAGTAGCCTAGGAACATTCTTTTTATCGAATCACAGTTTTACGTTTCTTTCCATTCTTTCCTCTTCTTTTTCAGGTCTATGTGACTTGGTTTGTTTTATCCTCAGAACCCACCTCTTCCCTCTTGGTATTCTAGACTATATTAAATTTGGAGTTACTGGTACAACTTCCCTATAATAAAGTACCATTGGAAATCTCGTACCTGGGGATCTAATTAGAAAAATTTGAGAAGCATTAAAACCAGCCAAATATTTCAGCTCTTCCAAGTCACAGCAAGATTAATTTTCCAAGATCTATTACTAAACGGCTATTAAATGGTTCCTTGTGCTGCTGAAGCTTGGTCATGTGACAAGCTTAATAGTCTGCTGGAAGCAGTTGGGTGTTATTCCAAGTCCCTGCTCATCAGATAAATATATTTGTCCGTGTATGTCCGTGTATGTCCTTTTCCAAAGACTGAATAACAATAAAGAAATGCGAAGAGGGGCTGTTAGATGCTGGGTCACCTAATCCCTTTCTGTAAAGGGATATTTCATTCAAGTCTGGAAGGCAATTTATCTTCAGAAATTATGTTCGGGTGTTATTTGGTATGTGTTCAAGATGATTTAGGCTTACCCTTTTCATAACTATTCACTAGTGGAGTCTGAAGCTCTATATTCTTGGCAACAGCAGTTGCAGTTTGCCTTGGCTTGCAGATTTCTTTACTTATTTTCCCTTCTGCTTGCTATTATCTCACATCACTTTTATTCAAAGTCGTCTCAGATAAGCTATCAGCAGGTACCAGGGCCATGTAGGAAACATGACCTGCCTACAAATTACATCTCATCCTGTGTAGATGTATTCTTTTGACACCATGGGGTACATAGAGTAAGACCTTTCTATTTACCTTAGGGACCAGCAACGCCTGCTGAGAAAACAAGTGTAAAGAAATTAAAGGATTCAAATACTTTGTAGAAATGCCTCATGCCCAGTTTGAAGCCAGGGAATCTTTAATGCTGTAGGCATGACAAATCTCTTCCACCATCACAGTGCTCTAGCAGTGTACATCTAACCTTGGGTGATGGGGCTTAGGCTAAATTAATTCTCTCCCTTCAAAATTACTAACCCAGATTCAGGGGAAAAGCCTAGCTGTTCCTTAGCAGACAGGAGTGAGGGCATAGGGTCTGTCTTGCAGGGTGAAGGCTGTAAAGTAGAGAGGATCCCATTCAGAATTTCCCCCTGGTATCTACTGAGGGCTGTGGGAACAAGGCCCAGGGCCACCAGGGCAATGTGGGATGGGATGGGGTCAGGGTCTGGGTGGTGCCCAGCTCAGTGGGGCCCAGGGCTGCTGTGGGGCCAGGCCCAAGGCCTGGGCTGGCAGCAGCCGCAAGAAGGCCTCTCCCTGCCTGCCCATCCCCTCTCAGCCACCCTTTCAAGACCTCCTGAAGCCTGGGGCCTTTTTGCTGCAGGAAACCCCCATCGTGCCCCAGGCAGCACCTCCTGCTGCTGAGGTGCTGCCCTGCCCAGCAGCCCATGAGCAGGCCTGTACTCATCGAGAGATGGCTTTCTCCTAGGTGTGTCCCCATCCATCCCAGAGCTGGCAGGTGGTGCCGGGCTGCGGAACTCCCATGGTCCTCCGGACCTAAGCTGCTATGGGAAAGGAGAGAGGGGGGCTGGAGCGCAATCAAAACAGAACAGGAATGACCAACCTCTGGCATTCCTAGATGCAAAGCTTTCTGCCAGGACAAGTGACTGAACCTAAAACCTTCAAATTTTCCAAATAACGAGCTCGTAGCTGAGCTATTTTATGCGTATTGTGGGGCTGCTTGTTCTCATATTGGCTGAGTTTGTGGTATCAGTTCCTTCATTATTTTGCATGCATTTTCTTGAATAGTGTTTCAGTTTGCTAGCAACCCTTTCCTAAGCATGTGGTTTCCTTGATGAGTTGCTTATGTGTGTTCTGATAGAGACTCCTGCCTCTTTTTTACATTTGTGGAATCAACAATGAATTGGAAATATTCATGAGAATGCATTTCCTTGACAAGCTTTTATTCTCTTCAGATGAGTGGCTCACTGTCCTGTATCCAAAAGAAGTCTCATTTCTCTCAGAAAAAGAAAGTCTTCGAAGTCCAGAGTACTGTATCTGGAATTTATACTGGAATCTACAGTACCTGTCTCTTTTTTGCAGTCATGTGCAAGAGTTATTTAAGGAAAGGGTTTTTTTCCCATGAGGCATTACGATGCCTGTGGCACTGCTCTTTGCAAGCAGCAATGTTAAATGAAAGAGTATTCTGTCCAAACCCATTTATTTACTCAATGGAGATGACCTATAATGGGAGAGTATCTTTTATTAGACTTTTTAAAAAACAAATAAATTTGAAAGTGATGTATCTTTTGTATCAGTGACTACAGATTTGGAGAAAATGTCGTGTATAATCTGGGTCAAATAATTTTTTTTCCTTCTCCAAACCTGCTGTGTTCACACACAGATAAAACCTCTGTAAATTATTCCATATTCTCTAGGCAGTGTAAGCATTATTGTTTCTTCAGATTTCTCTACAACTAGTGTAACATCTTTGACTTCAGTGGATTTACCATTAATTTATATAGGTTAATTTAAATTGGAAACAGTCTTACAAGTAATGTGTAAATTTTTTAATAACAGGGGTTTTTCTTTTTTCTTCAGAAAAAGTTCCCTCTTATAGTGTCACTTTAAGAATCAGTGGAATTTGATGGGGTATACAAAATTGATTTGCCATGGTGTATACATTACAATGATTTATTATAACTTTATAATACTACTGACTCCAGTATATTCTAATGCATATTGTCTTTTTTCTCTTTTTTTACAGCCATTAAAATAGGTTGGGTTTGGTTTTGTTTTTCCAGAAAGTGCATCACTTTATCATAGCAATAATAAAATTTAGGACAGAATGTGATATTTCACATAGTTATACAAATCTGGAACAATCCTACTGAGATGATGAAATTGCCTGAGATTAACAGAAATTTAAATCTTGATTTGTTCTAGATTTACAATAGTGAAGCTGAGATTACTTTTTAATTTAAAAAAATAAGGAATTTACTTTAGTCAGGTGTGTGATACATTTTGATGACTGATCTAGTTATGCATACAATTCCTACTAAAAAAATCCACATGTACCTAGGATGATTTTAAACTCCCTTCTGGGTTAAGACTACCATTGATTAAAATTTTTTAGAAAATATTTGCATAAACTTCCGCTAGCAGTACACAAGAGTACTTTTTTCATGAGCCAAGCTGATGAAAAGGCATGGCACAAAGTTGAACTAAATATACCTAGCATTTATATGGGTTTATTAGCATATTAACTCAAACGTAGTGAACACTAACCACATCCACGTAACAATCAGTCAAGTCAAAGACTAGGCAGAATGGATAATTCACCTGTTTGAAGCAAGGCAGGTGGAGACTGGATCCAGGAAACTTAAATCCTTTCACTATATATATTAAGTATTTAAAAAGAACTGCATGGAGCCCCATGGCAACTTTGCTTTTCAGTTTTCAACATCACATATTTCAGAATGTGACACTGAACTCTAGTTTAACTGAAGGCATCTATTTAGCTTTTATTTCTGTATATCACTATCAATTTCAGTTGACTCAAACCTCACCCATGTTGGAAAATAGTTTGCCCCAAGAGTGTCTATGGTTTAAGAATCCAAACCATTTTCAGAATATCTCCTACAACTGAAAGCTGATCAGACAAATCGATCATCGCTGAAAATTTTTTGTTCTCTCTAAACTAATTGTGAACTTGTTTTACCAGTCTGACTTCTTTGCAGAAACAAGCAAGCCACTCTGACCTACCTTGTGCAAAAAAAAGTTACATTTTATAGGGTCCCTACTATCATTTTCTTTACTTTCTCTAACAAAATTATGCGAACTAGAAATACACTACAGCTTAAAATAAAATCATAGTGAATAAAAAAAAAGCTTTTTTTTTTTTTTTTCATTTAGCAGGCTACTACTGGAAGCCTGAGTTGCTTGATGAAGATTTTTACTGAATATTTCTGCACCCAATATTGTCTATATACTGTTTAGCAGCTGTCCAAAGCAGACACGTATATGGTTTTGATAGACCTGATTAAGATCTCAGCACAGTATAAATCTAGGGACAATTTGATTAAACTTGATGGCATGTCATTTGTGTAGAGCAGACAAAATGCTAATTACTAGATGTTATAATGTACCAAGTTAATTTTAGGTATTGTTACTGTTACTATTGTTTTGTTTGGGTTTTGTCCTCAGAAACAGTGTATTCAAATCAAATTATCTTGGTTCTAAAGCATAAGTTATTGCAATACTACTATTGTAAATGATGCTTAGTCTGTAATTGAATGGCTAATATCGTTCTTCTGGATTTCTCCATCTTTTTCTCCCAAGTGACTGTTCAGCAATAGAATAATAAGTACCAGATGTCTTAACAGCAGGCCTTGAATGAGATGTGTCAGCTAAGCCCAGCTAAAACCAATGCTTTAGTATCAGTGCACCTTGACATTGTAGTCAGGAATCTTTGTGTTGCACGTAGTACTGTATTTTCATTTCTTTTTGTATGAAAACATATCATGTCTAATATCTGATATTTGCATTTTCTTTTAAAATATAAGACTGAGGAAGTTAGTTGCAACAAAAAGTCAGTTGATTCTTTGCCTGATTGATGTGAATTATGTAAGCTAAGTAAACTCTTAGGTTTTTGTATTTTACCCTTAAGTCTGTAGGTGAGCATACCTATTTAAATCTTTTTGGAAAGGCCTGTAATGAAAGTAGAAGCATTTTTTTAATCCATCTAGTTTGAGTTTTACTTGTTGTTAATGATATAACTTGTTAGACACTTGTTTTTACACACATACAGTACCTCACTAATCTGTTATTTACATTATGCCACTTAATTATACTTAATTTTGGAAAACATTTTTTCTTAAGATTTCTTTTTTTGTTGTTGTTGTAACCCAAAAATCACTTACAATCTGCAGTGACCAATGAATGTATAGGAAAAATCTTTTTTCCTTTCATGGTTACATAATACCAGAATTACAGAAGTCTGGAACTTATGAAGCAAGGAAAAAAAAAAAGCTTCCAATTTTGCTCAACATTTGGAAACTGAGGATAGGACCTAGTGATACGGTGTGATCTACTGCTCAAGAAGGCTGGGCAAGTGCAAAGTATACTAGGTTAGCAACTACTTCTCAGCTCTTCCATTTATCATTTAAATCTATCCTTCTTCAACTTTGAAATCTATCAAACAAATATGCTTAGGATATTTCCTGCTTGGTATGTTCTATATGTGGCAAAGACAGACTTCTGCACCCAGAGTGCACTATCCCTTCCAGTAAGATAAGCTGGGAACATGACTGGCTGGGCAGCTGCTCTAGCTGAAAGCTGAAACCTGGAGGTCCTGGTAGATGGCCAGCTGAGCAGGAATCAGTAGTGCACTCTGTCAGCATCCCGGGCTGCACCAACAGGAGCATGGCTGCTAGATTGAGGGAAGTGATTATTTCCCTTACTCAGTTCTTTTTAAACCACATCAGTATTACTGAGTCCAGTTTTTCCCCTCACCCCTCTAAGTACAAGACAGATATCAACAAACTGGAGTAAGGTCAGGGGAGGACAACCAAGCTGGTCAGGGCTGGAGCACTTGCCCTGTGAAGAGAGGCTGAGGAACCAGAACTCTACTTGGATATGTATATGTGTGTGCGCGCGCGTGTGTGCGTGTGTGTGTGCGTGAGTGTAACATAAGAGCTGCCTGCCCATATCATGGTCATGAAGAGGATGGAGCCAAGCTCCTCACAGCAGTGCATGGTGGGACAATAAAGGGCATAAACTGAAACAGGGAAGATTCAGAGTGGATATAAGGAGAAAACTTTTCCCCATGAGGACAAACACTGGAGCAGGCTGCAGCAGAGAGGTGCAGTCTTCCTCAACAGAGACTTTCAAGATTCAGCTTGACAAGGCCCTGGGCAACCTGGTCTGAAGTCAAAGGTGGCCCTGCCTTGAACAGAAGGATGGAATAGAGGCATAACAGAGATCCCTTCCAACCTAAATGGTTCTGTTTCTACATTGTTTAAAAACAAGTCAGGTACAAACTCCTACAACAGTTACCTGTAGCAAGCTGATTGTTGCATTTACATATTATTCCTTCTGCCTTACTTCTCACTCAATCAGATGAATATAGTACCAGGGTGTTGTTTGTTCTTTATTGACTGACTTTCTAAAAACACACAACTATGTAAAATGACATTTTCTTTATTTTATTTTGTCATCTCTGTTCATCATGTTCTTATGATATTACAGATATTGATGTATTCCTCTTAAATCTTCAGAGAACCTTAAAGATTCTGCCCTTTTATGGACAATGGTTCAGAAGCAGCAAAGTGAGGGGGTTTTGTTTTGCTTTGATTTGATTTTTTTACAAGGCAATCTGACTTTGTTGTGATTTAGAACCACAAAAATCAAGGGAGTTATCTTGTGCTCTTTTTCAGTGACCCTTGAGATGTATGGAACCATGGTGATGAATTGCAGAGATACAGAGAAAACTCAACAAACAAGGTATTTTTGGAGATCTCTACCTTTTTACAGGGTAAAAATTTTCTGAACTCCTAAAGGGATACCAAAAGCCCTGGAAAATTCATGTTATGCTTTTGAAATTTGTTTTTCCTGACCTTTCTACTTTAGACATGGCTGGTTGCTTGAATTGAATATGGAATATTTTACCTTGATACCTCACCTTTTATCTTTAAGGTATTACAGAGCTCTTCATAAAGCTGTAAATTAAATACTGTTAGTGCACTAGACGTGTAAGTAAATGTATCAGCAGATGTGCACTCAGCCATGGCTTATGCTCAGCTATGCAGTTTAGAATTTCTTTTACTAAGAAGAATGCTGGCAGGGATTCCTAATCCATGCCCTAACCTTTGAGGGGAGTGCTTCCTACTACTACCTGAACAGATCAGATTTTAGAGACAGGCAGAGGCTGTCTTATTCCAAATCTACCCCTGAAGTGTAAAGTATGACTCCACAACTCTGTCTTGGTGACTGAGATGCACATCCAACTGTCCATCAGACTGAATGGCAATGTAAAAATACATTCCTACTGTTGACACAAGCAGGAAAAAATTAAGAACCTTGCACTTCCGTTGTTTTCAGACTATGCTGAAGTTGCAAGCACATGTCGCCCCCCCCAGTCTGTTTTGAAAATAATATAGTGTTTTAACCACCTGAAGAGACTAGGTCTAGAAATTAAAGCTCTGACCCAGACTTAACTTGTATAACTTGTATCATTCCACCCTCAAAGTAAAAAAAAAAAACAAACCAACAACAAAAAACAAAACCAAACTTATTTTTTTCTGATCAGCTGAATCTCTCTCTGGAGATGTGGTTTTTTTCTCCATAGAGTAGAGGGTGAAACCAGAACAACTAGCTTCTAACTTAATGGTTTAACTTAATTGAGATAAATTTGGACCAGAGATATTGATTGACTAGGTTGCTGCTTTAACCTGACCTATTTCCGTTATCTTCTAATCTCGAAAGAAACATTTCCTTTATCAATTAATCCTCAGGGATAGCAGTGGGCATCTAGTTTTGGTCTATGACACAGTTAAGAGCAGCCTCTGGAATCTCTAAACATTACTGATGAAAATTTTTGTTTATAGGCAGTGTGACCTAGTCACATCCTTTCTTGCATCTCATATGGTTGTGATGCTGTAAGAGCCATTACAGTTTAGAGATGTCTGTAGTGAATGGCCTGTGTGGGTTTTTTGATCATTCTTATCATCCCTTTCATTGTGACTGTGGAGAACACCCTATCAGATAAGCTTGGGAACCTAGCAGATCCCTCCTCCTTTGTCTCCCAGACCTCCTACAGTGGGCTCTAGGGACCAGGTTCCTCCTAGTCTGGCTCAGTCCCTGGTCTCTCCAATAGCAAGGCTGAGCACACATTCCTGACAGGGAGTTTATGCTATATACAATATACAAATATACATGGACGGCCACATAAATAAGACACACAGAGCACTCACAGGAGCAGTGACAGCACCAATTGTCTCCTTATGACCCTTTTTCTGACTGGTCAGGATGGATTTCTACTAGTAAAAGTAAATGTGTATGTGCGTATATGTAGAAGAGGGACCTCACCAGCAGTGGGGCTCAGTCTGCCCTATCACTGGCCCCTGGATCCCAGTGTCTCCAGTTGCTGGCACCTGCACATACAAACCTCTGTAGCCACAGCCCCAGTGCAATTGCTGGTAGAGACACCCCGACCCATGCCCCTCTCTCACGCACACACGCACACAAGGACTCCCCTTATCCCGATATCTGACTGCCTGTGCTCTTTTCTGTAGAGATACACAGGTGCTCTCACAACTCAGAGCTGTCATTTGGAGACCTATATATCCCATTGGCTCCCAGACCACTACACCTGCTTGCCAGCTCATCTGGCTTGATCTTTACTAGTCATCACACACTTACACACCCACGTTCACTCCAGTTACTGGCACCACAGACCCCCGTACACACAGATACACATGAAGCAGAGATCCCCTTGCTGGAAAATAGGTGAAGGTGGAGTTTAATAAGGAAATAGGACAGACTGCAGTGATCAGGTGCTAGGCATGGCCAGAAAGGCATACTAACCAGCAAGCTCTTTACACACGACCACCCTTTTTATCCCCTTACTCCTCTGTTTTCCTGCACTTGTACCTCCTCAAAACACCTAAGTCCATCCCTTTCCCAACTTTGGTTCCTTCCTGAAACATCCCATAAATCATGCGCGATCTCAAAATGCTCTTCCCCTGCATCCCATGGAGGTGATGGGTTTTTGCTGGGACAGCGCTGAGAGGGTGCTGGTTCCTCCAGAATCTGCAATTTGAGTTCCCACCTGCTATTGTGTGTCTCTGCTTTTCTGGGTTTGTGGCAATGGACCTTTAATGAGCTGGTGTCACTCCTGTGATGTGCCTTGGGGCAGCTGAGGCAGATTATTAATCAAGTTACTCCTGCCATTGTTCCTCTGTGCTTTCTTTGTGTGCAGATGATTTTCCTATCACTGAAGCTAAACTAACCTTACAGTGCAGTACTTGCCAGATAGGAACTCCAAATACCATATTCCATTGGCAATTATATGCCACCAAGCAGTTAGACACCTAATTGTATTCATTTTGATGATTTGGAAAATTAGAAATGTTCATAAATTGATAATCTAGTGTTGTGGGAAATAGAAAATTTTGATGATGAAAGAAGTGAGATTTCACCCATTTCACTTGAAAGTGTTCATGATTTCCATCAATACATATTTGCACTACAATAGCATGAACACTATCAGTATTTGTTACTAAAATTATTAATGAGAGTAATATTTTTGAGCAAAATATACTTGTATTTAAAGATATGTTCTCAGTATCACTGAAAGCATGCAAGGAAACGCTGTTGTCTAGAGGAGAATAAAAGAAAACTACAAGAGATGTATAGACAAAGTAAAACCAAAAATATAACTTGATTTAAACTGGGAAATGAACTTCTAGTCATACTATTTAACATTTGAAGATAAAGCCTCTACAAAGCAGGAGCATGCGCACCACACATTTTTCAAAGTGACCAATTTTTTCTGAGTCTAGATTGCTTATTTGTTCATATTCCTTATCATAGATATACTTTTGAGCCTATCATTGTGTTTTCATTTAAAAAAATAAAAAGGTAAAGCAAACAAAAAAATCCAAAACTTGCATGAAGGTCTCATAGTAATAAAGGCACCTGTTATTTATATATATAAACAACAGAGCAAAATTGTTAAGAAAAAATTATGAAACTGATAGCATACTGTGTGATGCTACTTCTTCATACCTTGCAAAACTGAATTTTTCACTCTGTTGTTATGCATAGTCTCATATACACCTGAATGACTTCAGATGTCAGATGATGTCACATGTCACCCACAGAAGAATAACTAGGAGACTGTACTTCAGGTTACACAATCACCTCTTCATGTAAACTTTTATTTTATCTCTGTATTATTGATTAATGACAGTTTTACATTTATCTTTACATAAAAAAGTGTTCCTTAAGCATTTTTTGAATGTGCAAGACAGTTGAACAATGTGTTTTACATATGTATTTGATTTAAAATAAATATTTCTCTCAAATAATGATGCAGTTGTCATCTTCTGACTTGCTTTAGGCTTTCCAGCTTTATTCAG